>NW_026453622.1:0-37935 GCF_943734755.1 Anopheles moucheti | reverse complement strand
GAAGAAGTAGCACCTAGTACAGCAATTTTGCTCGAAATCACCGAAACACTGCTTCAAAACTACCAGTCTACGAATCAATAGTACCAGAAGAGAATACCACGGAAGAGGTAGCACCTAGTACAGCAATTTTGCTTGTAAACCACCGAAAAACTGCTTCAAAAACTACCAGTTTTCGATTGTATAGTACCAGAAGAGCATACCACGGAAGAAGTAGCACCTAGTACAAACAATTTTGCTCGAAAACCACCGAAAAACTGCTTCAAAAACTACCAGTTTTCGCGTGTTCAGTACCAGAAGAGCATACCACGGAAGAAGTAGGCACCTAGTACAGCAATTTTGTTCGAAAACCACCGAAAAACTGCTTCAAAAACTACCAGTTTTCGAATGTATAGTTCCAGGAGAGCATACCACGAAGAGGTAGCACCTAGTACAACAATTTTGCTCGAAAACCACCGAAAAACTGCTTCAAAAACTACCAGTTTTGGAATGTATAGTACCAAGAGAGAATACCACGGAAGAGGTAGCACCTAGTACAGCAATTTTGCTTGTAAACCACCGAAAAACTGCTTCAAAAACTACCAGTTTTCGATTGTATAGTACCAGAAGAGCATACCACGGAAGAAGTAGCACCTATTACAACAATTTTGCTCGAAAACCACCGAAAAACTGCTTCAAAAACTACCAGTTTTCGCGTGTTCAGTACCAGAAGAGCATACCACGGAAGAAGTAGCACCTAGTACAGCAATTTTGCTCGAAAACCACCGAAAAACTGCTTCAAAAACTACCAGTTTTAGAATGTCTAGTACTAGGAGAGCATACCACGGAAGAAGTAGCACCTAGTACAGCAATTTTGCTCGAAAACCACCGAAAACTGCTTCAAAACTACCAGTCTACGATCTATAGTACCAGAAGAGAATACCACGGAAGAGGTAGCACCTAGTACAGCAATTTTGCTCGAAAACCACCGAAAAACTGCTTCAAAAACTACCAGTTTTCGAATGTATAGTACCAGAAGAGCATACCACGGAAGAAGTAGCACCTAGTACAGCAATTTTGATCGAAAACCACCGAAAAACTGCTTCGAAAACTACCAGTCTACGAATGTATAGTACCAGGAGAGCATACCACGGAAGGAGTAGCACCTAGTACAGCAATTCTGCTCGAAAATCACCGAAAAACTGCTTCAAAAACTACCAGTTTTGGAATGTATAGTACCAAGAGAGAATACCACGGAAGAGGTAGCACCTAGTACAGCAATTTTGCTTGTAAACCACCGAAAAATTGCTTCAAAAACTACCAGTTTTCGAATGTATAGTACCAGAAGAGCATACCACGGAAGAAAGAGCACCTAGTACAACAATTTTGCTCGAAAACCACCGAAAAACTGCTTCAAAACTACCCGTTTTAGAATGTATAGTACCAGAAGAGCATACCACGGAAGAAGTAGCACCTAGTACAGCAATTTTGCTCGAAAATCACCGAAACACAGCTTCAAAACTACCAGTCTACGAATCTATAGTACCAGAAGAGAATACCACGGAAGAGCTAGCACCTAGTACAACAATTTTGCTCGAAAACCACCGAAAAACTGCTTCAAAAACTACCAGTTTTCGAATGTATAGTACCAGAAGAGCATACCACGGAAGAAGTAGCACCTAGTACAGCAAGTTTGCTCGAAAACCACCGAAAAACTGCTTCAAATACTACCAGTTTTCGAATGTATAGTACCAGAAGAGCACACCACGGAAGAAGTAGCACCTAGTACAGCAATTTTGCTCGAAAACCACCGAAAATCTGCTTCAAAAACTACAAGTTTTCGAATGTATAGTACCAGAAGAGCATACCACGGAAGAAGTAGCACCTAGTACAGCAATTTTGCTCGAAAACCACCGAAAAACTGCTTCGAAAACTACCAGTCTACGAATGTATAGTACCAGGAGAGCATACCACGGAAGGAGTAGCACCTAGTACAGCAATTCTGCTCGAAAATCACCAAAAAACTGCTTCAAAAACTACCAGTTTTCGAATGTATAGTACCAGAAGATCATACCACGGAAGAAGTAGCACCTAGTACAGCAATTTTGCTCGAAAATCACCGAAAAACTGCTTCAAAAACTACCAGTTTAGGAATGTCTAGTACCAGAAGAGCATACCACGGAAGAAGTAGCACCTAGTACAGCAATGTCGCTCGAAAACCACCGAAAAAACTGCTTCAAAAACTACCAGTTTTCGAATGTATAGTACCAGGAGAGCATACCACGGAAGAGGTAGCACCTAGTACAGCAATTTTGCTCGAAAACCACCGAAAAACTGCTTCAAAAACTACCAGTTTTAGAATGTATAGTACCAGAAGAGCATACCACGGAAGAAGTAGCACCTAGTACAGCAATTTTGCTCGAAAATCCCCGAAAAACTGCTTCAAAAACTACCAGTCTACGAATTTATAGTTCCAGGAGAGCATACCACGGAAGAAGTAGCCCCTAGTACAGCAATTTTGCTCGAAAACCACCGAAAAACTGCTTCAAAAACTACCAGTTAGGAATGTCTAGTACCAGAAGAGCATACCACGGAAGAAGTAGCACCTAGTACAGCAATTTCGCTCGAAAACCACCGAAAAACTGCTTCAAAAACTACCAGTTTTCGAATGTATAGTACCAGAAGAGCATACCACGGAAGAGGTAGCACCTAGTACAGCAATTTTGCTCGAAAACCACCGAAAAACTGCTTCAAAAACTACCAGTTTTAGAATGTATTAGTACCAGAAGAGCATACCACGGAAGAAGTAGCACCTAGTACAGCAATTTTGCTCGAAAACCACCGAAAACTGCTTCAAAACTACCAGTCTACGAATCTATAGTACCAGAAGAGCATACCACGGAAAAAGTAGCACCTAGTACAGCAATTTTGCTCGAAAACCACCGAAAAACTGCTTCAAAAACTACCAGTTTTCGAATGTATAGTACCAGAAGAGCATACCACGGAAGAAGTAGCACCTAGTACAGCAATTTTGCTCGAAAACCACCGAAAAACTGCTTCAAAAACTACCAGTTTTGGAATGTCTAGTACCAGAAGAGCATACCACGGAAGAAGTAGCACCTAGTACAGCAATTTCGCTCGAAAACCACCGAAAAACTGCTTCAAAAAACTACCAGTTTTCGAATGTATAGTACCAGGAGAGCATACCACGGAAGAAGTAGCACCTAGTACAGCAATTTTGCTCGAAAACCACCGAAAAACTGCTTCAAAAACTACCAGTTTTAGAATGTCTAGTACTAGGAGAGCATACCACGAAGAAGTAGCACCTAGTACAGCAATTTTGCTCGAAAACCACCGAAAACTGCTTCAAAACTACCAGTCTATACGAATCTATAGTACCAGAAAAGAATACCACGGAAGAGGTAGCACCTAGTACAGCAATTTTGCTCGAAAACCACCGAAAAACTGCTTCAAAAACTACCAGTTTTCGAATGTATAGTACCAGAAGAGCATACCACGGAAGAAGTAGCACCTAGTACAGCAATTTTGATCGAAAACCACCGAAAAACTGCTTCAAAAACTACCAGTTTTCGAATGTATAGTACCAGAAGAGCATACCACGGAAGAAGTAGCACCTAGTACAGCAATTTTGCTCGAAAACCACCGAAAAACTGCTTCAAAAACTACCAGTTTTGGAATGTATAGTACCAAGAGAGAATACCACGGAAGAGGTAGCACCTAGTACAGCAATTTTGCTTGTAAACCACCGAAAAATTGCTTCAAAAACTACCAGTTTTCGAATGTATAGTACCAGAAGAGCATACCACGGAAGAAGTAGCACCTAGTACAACAATTTTGCTCGAAAACCACCGAAAAACTGCTTCAAAACTACCCGTTTTAGAATGTATAGTACCAGAAGAGCATACCACGGAAGAAGTAGCACCTAGTACAGCAATTTTGCTCGAAAATCACCAAAACACTGCTTCAAAACTACCAGTCTATGAATCTATAGTACCAGAAGAGAATACCACGGAAGAGGTAGCACCTAGTACAACAATTTTGCTCGAAAACCACCGAAAAACTGCTTCAAAAACTACCAGTTTTCGAATGTATAGTACCAGAAGAGCATACCACGGAAGAAGTAGCACCTAGTACAGCAAGTTTGCTCGAAAACCACCGAAAAACTGCTTCAAATACTACCAGTTTTCGAATGTATAGTACCAGAAGAGCATACCACGGAAGAAGTAGCACCTAGTACAGCAATTTTGCTCGAAAACCACCGAAAATCTGCTTCAAAAACTACAAGTTTTCGAATGTATAGTACCAGAAGAGCATACCACGGAAGAAGTAGCACCTAGTACAGCAATTTTGCTCGAAAACCACCGAAAAACTGCTTCGAAAACTACCAGTCTACGAATGTATAGTACCAGGAGAGCATACCACGGAAGGAGTAGCACCTAGTACAGCAATTCTGCTCGAAAATCACCAAAAAACTGCTTCAAAAACTACCAGTTTTCGAATGTATAGTACCAGAAGAGCATACCACGGAAGAAGTAGCACCTAGTACAGCAATTTTGCTCGAAAATCACCGAAAAACTGCTTCAAAAACTACCAGTTTAGGAATGTCTAGTACCAGAAGAGCATACTACGGAAGAAGTAGCACCTAGTACAGCAATGTCGCTCGAAAACCACCGAAAAACTGCTTCAAAAACTACCAGTTTTCGAATGTATAGTACCAGGAGAGCATACCACGGAAGAGGTAGCACCTAGTACAGCAATTTTGCTCGAAAACCACCGAAAAACTGCTTCAAAAACTACCAGTTTTAGAATGTATAGTACCAGAAGAGCATACCACGGAAGAAGTAGCACCTAGTACAGCAATTTTGCTCGAAAATCCCCGAAAAACTGCTTCAAAAACTACCAGTCTACGAATTTATAGTTCCAGGAGAGCATACCACGGAAGAAGTAGCCCCTAGTACAGCAATTTTGCTCGAAAACCACCGAAAAACTGCTTCAAAAACTACCAGTTTAGGAATGTCTAGTACCAGAAGAGCATACCACGGAAGAAGTAGCACCTAGTACAGCAATGTCGCTCGAAAACCACCGAAAAACTGCTTCAAAAACTACCAGTTTTCGAATGTATAGTACCAGGAGAGCATACCACGGAAGAGGTAGCACCTAGTACAGCAATTTTGCTCGAAAACCACCGAAAAACTGCTTCAAAAACTACCAGTTTTCGAATGTATAGTACTAGGAGAGCATACCACGGAAGAGGTAGCACCTAGTACAGCAATTTTGCTCGAAAACCACCGAAAAACTGCTTCAAAAACTACCAGTTTTCGAATGTATAGTACCAGGAGAGCATACCACGAAAGAGGTAGCACCTAGTACAGCAATTTTGCTCGAAAACCACCGAAAAACTGCTTCAAAAACTACCAGTCTACGAATTTATAGTTCCAGGAGAGCATACCACGGAAGAAGTAGCCCCTAGTACAGCAATTTTGCTCGAAAACCACCGAAAATCTGCTTCAAAAACTACCAGTTTTGGAATGTCTAGTACTAGGAGAGAATACCACGGAAGAGGTAGCACCTAGTACAGCAATTTTGCTCGAAAACCACCGAAAATCTGCTTCAAAAACTACCAGTTTTCAAATGTATAGTACCAGAAGAGCATACTACGGAAAAAGTAGCACCTAGTACAGCAATTTTGCTCGAAAACCACCGAAAATCTGCTTCAAAAACTACAAGTTTTCGAATGTATAGTACCAGAAGAGCATACCACGGAAGAGGTAGCACCTAGTACAGCAATTTTGCTCGAAAACCACCGAAAAACTGCTTCGAAAACTACCAGTCTACGAATTTATAGTTCCAGGAGAGCATACCACGGAAGGAGTAGCACCTAGTGCAGCAATTCTGCTCGAAAATCACCAAAAAACTGCTTCAAAAACTACCAGTTTTCGAATGTATAGTACCAGAAGAGCATACCACGGAAGAAGTAGCACCTAGTACAGCAATTTTGCTCGAAAACCACCGAAAAACTGCTTCAAAAACTACCAGTTTTCGAATGTCTAGTACCAGAAGAGCATACCACGGAAGAAGTAGCACCTAGTACAGCAATGTCGCTCGAAAACCACCGAAAAACTGCTTCAAAAACTACCAGTTTTCGAATGTATAGTACCAGAAGAGCATACCACGGAAGAGGTAGCACCTAGTACAGCAATTTTGCTCGAAAACCACCGAAAAACTGCTTCAAAAACTACCAGTTTTAGAATGTATAGTACCAGAAGAGCATACCACGGAAGAAGTAGCACCTAGTACAGCAATTTTGCTCGAAAATCACCGAAACACTGCTTCAAAACTACCAGTCTACGAATCAATAGTACCAGAAGAGAATACCACGGAAGAGGTAGCACCTAGTACAGCAATTTTGCTTGTAAACCACCGAAAAACTGCTTCAAAAACTACCAGTTTTCGATTGTATAGTACCAGAAGAGCATACCACGGAAGAAGTAGCACCTAGTACAACAATTTTGCTCGAAAACCACCGAAAAACTGCTTCAAAAACTACCAGTTTTCGCGTGTTCAGTACCAGAAGAGCATACCACGGAAGAAGTAGCACCTAGTACAGCAATTTTGTTCGAAAACCACCGAAAAACTGCTTCAAAAACTACCAGTTTTCGAATGTATAGTTCCAGGAGAGCATACCACGGAAGAGGTAGCACCTAGTACAACAATTTTGCTCGAAAACCACCGAAAAACTGCTTCAAAAACTACCAGTTTTGGAATGTATAGTACCAAGAGAGAATACCACGGAAGAGGTAGCACCTAGTACAGCAATTTTGCTTGTAAACCACCGAAAAACTGCTTCAAAAACTACCAGTTTTCGATTGTATAGTACCAGAAGAGCATACCACGGAAGAAGTAGCACCTAGTACAACAATTTTGCTCGAAAACCACCGAAAAACTGCTTCAAAAACTACCAGTTTTCGAATGTATAGTACCAGAAGAGCATACCACGGAAGAAGTAGCACCTAGTACAGCAATTTTGCTCGAAAACCACCGAAAAACTGCTTCAAAAACTACCAGTTTTAGAATGTCTAGTACTAGGAGAGCATACCACGGAAGAAGTAGCACCTAGTACAGCAATTTTGCTCGAAAACCACCGAAAACTGCTTCAAAACTACCAGTCTACGAATCTATAGTACCAGAAGAGAATACCACGGAAGAGGTAGCACCTAGTACAGCAATTTTGCTCGAAAACCACCGAAAAACTGCTTCAAAAACTACCAGTTTTCGAATGTATAGTACCAGAAGAGCATACCACGGAAGAAGTAGCACCTAGTACAGCAATTTTGCTCGAAAACCACCGAAAAACTGCTTCAAAAACTACCAGTTTTGGAATGTATAGTACCCAGAGAGAATACCACGGAAGAGGTAGCACCTAGTACAGCAATTTTGCTTGTAAACCACCGAAAAATTGCTTCAAAAACTACCAGTTTTCGAATGTATAGTACCAGAAGAGCATACCACGGAAGAAAGAGCACCTAGTACAACAATTTTGCTCGAAAACCACCGAAAAACTGCTTCAAAACTACCCGTTTTAGAATGTATAGTACCAGAAGAGCATACCACGGAAGAAGTAGCACCTAGTACAGCAATTTTGCTCGAAAATCACCGAAACACTGCTTCAAAACTACCAGTCTACGAATCTATAGTACCAGAAGAGAATACCACGGAAGAGGTAGCACCTAGTACAACAATTTTGCTCGAAAACCACCGAAAAACTGCTTCAAAAACTACCAGTTTTCGAATGTATAGTACCAGAAGAGCATACCACGGAAGAAGTAGCACCTAGTACAGCAAGTTTGCTCGAAAACCACCGAAAAACTGCTTCAAATACTACCAGTTTTCGAATGTATAGTACCAGAAGAGCACACCACGGAAGAGGTAGCACCTAGTACAGCAATTTTGCTCGAAAACCACCGAAAATCTGCTTCAAAAACTACAAGTTTTCGAATGTATAGTACCAGAAGAGCATACCACGGAAGAAGTAGCACCTAGTACAGCAATTTTGCTCGAAAACCACCGAAAAACTGCTTCGAAAACTACCAGTCTACGAATGTATAGTACCAGGAGAGCATACCACGGAAGGAGTAGCACCTAGTACAGCAATTCTGCTCGAAAATCACCAAAAAACTGCTTCAAAAACTACCAGTTTTCGAATGTATAGTACCAGAAGATCATACCACGGAAGAAGTAGCACCTAGTACAGCAATTTTGCTCGAAAATCACCGAAAAACTGCTTCAAAAACTACCAGTTTAGGAATGTCTAGTACCAGAAGAGCATACCACGGAAGAAGTAGCACCTAGTACAGCAATGTCGCTCGAAAACCACCGAAAAACTGCTTCAAAAACTACCAGTTTTCGAATGTATAGTACCAGGAGAGCATACCACGGAAGAGGTAGCACCTAGTACAGCAATTTTGCTCGAAAACCACCGAAAAACTGCTTCAAAAACTACCAGTTTTAGAATGTATAGTACCAGAAGAGCATACCACGGAAGAAGTAGCACCTAGTACAGCAATTTTGCTCGAAAATCCCCGAAAAACTGCTTCAAAAACTACCAGTCTACGAATTTATAGTTCCAGGAGAGCATACCACGGAAGAAGTAGCCCCTAGTACAGCAATTTTGCTCGAAAACCACCGAAAAACTGCTTCAAAAACTACCAGTTTAGGAATGTCTACTACCAGAAGAGCATACCACGGAAGAAGTAGCACCTAGTACAGCAATGTCGCTCGAAAACCACCGAAAAACTGCTTCAAAAACTACCAGTTTTCGAATGTATAGTACCAGGAGAGCATACCACGGAAGAGGTAGCACCTAGTACAGCAATTTTGCTCGAAAACCACCGAAAAACTGCTTCAAAAACTACCAGTTTTCGAATGTATAGTACTAGGAGAGCATACCACGGAAGAGGTAGCACCTAGTACAGCAATTTTGCTCGAAAACCACCGAAAAACTGCTTCAAAAACTACCAGTTTTCGAATGTATAGTACCAGGAGAGCATACCACGAAAGAGGTAGCACCTAGTACAGCAATTTTGCTCGAAAACCACCGAAAAACTGCTTCAAAAACTACCAGTCTACGAATTTATAGTTCCAGGAGAGCATACCACGGAAGAAGTAGCCCCTAGTACAGCAATTTTGCTCGAAAACCACCGAAAATCTGCTTCAAAAACTACCAGTTTTGGAATGTCTAGTACTAGGAGAGAATACCACGGAAGAGGTAGCACCTAGTACAGCAATTTTGCTCGAAAACCACCGAAAATCTGCTTCAAAAACTACCAGTTTTCAAATGTATAGTACCAGAAGAGCATACCACGGAAGAAGTAGCACCTAGTACGGCAATTTTGCTCGAAAACCACCGAAAATCTGCTTCAAAAACTACAAGTTTTCGAATGTATAGTACCAGAAGAGCATACCACGGAAGAGGTAGCACCTAGTACAGCAATTTTGCTCGAAAACCACCGAAAAACTGCTTCGAAAACTACTAGTCTACGAATTTATAGTTCCAGGAGAGCATACCACGGAAGGAGTAGCACCTAGTACAGCAATTCTGCTCGAAAATCACCAAAAAACTGCTTCAAAAACTACCAGTTTTCGAATGTATAGTACTAGAAGAGCATACCACGGAAGAAGTAGCACCTAGTACAGCAATTTTGCTCGAAAACCACCGAAAAACTGCTTCAAAAACTACCAGTTTTCGAATGTCTAGTACCAAGAGAGAATACCACGGAAGAGGTAGCACCTAGTACAGCAATGTCGCTCGAAAACCACCGAAAAACTGCTTCAAAAACTACCAGTTTTCGAATGTATAGTACCAGAAGAGCACACCACGGAAGAAGTAGCACCTAGTACAGCAATTTTGCTCGAAAACCACCGAAAAACTGCTTCAAAAACTACCAGTTTTGGAATGTATAGTACCAAGAGAGAATACCACGGAAGAGGTAGCACCTAGTACAGCAATTTTGCTTGTAAACCACCGAAAAATTGCTTCAAAAACTACCAGTTTTCGAATGTATAGTACCAGAAGAGCATACCACGGAAGAAGTAGCACCTAGTACAACAATTTTGCTCGAAAACCACCGAAAAACTGCTTCAAAACTACCCGTTTTAGAATGTATAGTACCAGAAGAGCATACCACGGAAGAAGTAGCACCTAGTACAGCAATTTTGCTCGAAAATCACCGAAACACTGCTTCAAAACTACCAGTCTACGAATCTATAGTACCAGAAGAGAATACCACGGAAGAGGTAGCACCTAGTACAACAATTTTGCTCGAAAACCACCGAAAAACTGCTTCAAAAACTACCAGTTTTCGAATGTATAGTACCAGAAGAGCATACCACGGAAGAAGTAGCACCTAGTACAGCAATTTGGCTCGAAAACCACCGAAAAACTGCTTCAAATACTACCAGTTTTCGAATGTATAGTACCAGAAGAGCATACCACGGAAGAAGTAGCACCTAGTACAGCAATTTTGCTCGAAAACCACCGAAAATCTGCTTCAAAAACTACAAGTTTTCGAATGTATAGTACCAGAAGAGCATACCACGGAAGAAGTAGCACCTAGTACAGCAATTTTGCTCGAAAACCACCGAAAAACTGCTTCGAAAACTACCAGTCTACGAATGTATAGTACCAGGAGAGCATACCACGGAAGGAGTAGCACCTAGTACAGCAATTCTGCTCGAAAATCACCAAAAAACTGCTTCAAAAACTACCAGTTTTCGAATGTATAGTACCAGAAGAGCATACCACGGAAGGAGTAGCACCTAGTACAGCAATTTTGCTCGAAAATCACCGAAAAACTGCTTCAAAAACTACCAGTTTAGGAATGTCTAGTACCAGAAGAGCATACCACGGAAGAAGTAGCACCTAGTACAGCAATGTCGCTCGAAAACCACCGAAAAACTGCTTCAAAAACTACCAGTTTTCGAATGTATAGTACCAGGAGAGCATACCACGGAAGAGGTAGCACCTAGTACAGCAATTTTGCTCGAAAACCACCGAAAAACTGCTTCAAAAACTACCAGTTTTAGAATGTATAGTACCAGAAGAGCATACCACGGAAGAAGTAGCACCTAGTACAGCAATTTTGCTCGAAAATCCCCGAAAAACTGCTTCAAAAACTACCAGTCTACGAATTTATAGTTCCAGGAGAGCATACCACGGAAGAGGTAGCCCCTAGTACAGCAATTTTGCTCGAAAACCACCGAAAAACTGCTTCAAAAACTACCAGTTTAGGAATGTCTAGTACCAGAAGAGCATACCACGGAAGAAGTAGCACCTAGTACAGCAATGTCGCTCGAAAACCACCGAAAAACTGCTTCAAAAACTACCAGTTTTCGAATGTATAGTACCAGGAGAGCATACCACGGAAGAGGTAGCACCTAGTACAGCAATTTTGCTCGAAAACCACCGAAAAACTGCTTCAAAAACTACCAGTTTTCGAATGTATAGTACTAGGAGAGCATACCACGGAAGAAGTAGCACCTAGTACAGCAATTTTGCTCGAAAACCACCGAAAAACTGCTTCAAAAACTACCAGTTTTCGAATGTATAGTACCAGGAGAGCATACCACGAAAGAGGTAGCACCTAGTACAGCAATTTTGCTCGAAAACCACCGAAAAACTGCTTCAAAAACTACCAGTCTACGAATTTATAGTTCCAGGAGAGCAAACCACGGAAGAAGTAGCCCCTAGTACAGCAATTTTGCTCGAAAACCACCGAAAATCTGCTTCAAAAACTACCAGTTTTGGAATGTCTAGTACTAGGAGAGAATACCACGGAAGAGGTAGCACCTAGTACAGCAATTTTGCTCGAAAACCACCGAAAATCTGCTTCAAAAACTACCAGTTTTCAAATGTATAGTACCAGAAGAGCATACCACGGAAAAAGTAGCACCTAGTACAGCAATTTTGCTCGAAAACCACCGAAAATCTGCTTCAAAAACTACAAGTTTTCGAATGTATAGTACCAGAAGAGCATACCACGGAAGAGGTAGCACCTAGTACAGCAATTTTGCTCGAAAACCACCGAAAAACTGCTTCGAAAACTACCAGTCTACGAATTTATAGTTCCAGGAGAGCATACCACGGAAGGAGTAGCACCTAGTACAGCAATTCTGCTCGAAAAACACCAAAAAACTGCTTCAAAAACTACCAGTTTTCGAATGTATAGTACCAGGAGAGCATACCACGGAAGAAGTAGCACCTAGTACAGAAATTTTGCTCGAAAACCACCGAAAAACTGCTTCAAAAACTACCAGTTTTCGAATGTCTAGTACCAGAAGAGCATACCACGGAAGAAGTAGCACCTAGTACAGCAATTTTGCTCGAAAACCACCGAAAAACTGCTTCAAAAACTACCAGTTTTCGAATGTATAGTACCAGGAGAGCATACCACGGAAGAGGTAGCACCTAGTACAGCAATTTTGCTCGAAAACCACCGAAAAACTGCTTCAAAAACTACCAGTTTTAGAATGTATAGTACCAGAAGAGCATACCACGGAAGAAGTAGCACCTAGTACAGCAATTTTGCTCGAAAATCACCGAAACACTGCTTCAAAACTACCAGTCTACGAATCTATAGTACCAGAAGACAATACCACGGAAGAGGTAGCACCTAGTACAGCAATTTTGCTTGTAAACCACCGAAAACCTGCTTCAAAAACTACCAGTTTTCGATTGTATAGTACCAGAAGAGCATACCACGGAAGAAGTAGCACCTAGTACAACAATTTTGCTCGAAAACCACCGAAAAACTGCTTCAAAAACTACCAGTTTTCGCGTGTTCAGTACCAGAAGAGCATACCACGGAAGAAGTAGCACCTAGTACAGCAATTTTGTTCGAAAACCACCGAAAAACTGCTTCAAAAACTACCAGTTTTCGAATGTATAGTTCCAAGAGAGCATACCACGGAAGAGGTAGCACCTAGTACAACAATTTTGCTCGAAAACCACCGAAAAACTGCTTCAAAAACTACCAGTTTTCGAATGTATAGTACCAGAAGAGCATACCACGGAAGAAGTATCACCTCATGCAGCAATTTTGCTCGAAAACCACCGAAAAACTGCTTCAAAAACTACCAGTTTTCGAATGTATAGTACCAGTAGAGCATACCACGGAAGAAGTAGCACCTAGTACAACAATTTTGCTCGAAAACCATCGAAAAACTGCTTCAAAAACTACCAGTTTTCGAATGTATAGTACCAGAAGAGCATACCACGGAAGAAGTAGCACCTAGTACAGCAATTTTGCTCGAAAACCACCGAAAAACTGCTTCAAAAACTACCAGTTTTCGAGTGTTCAGTACCAGAAGAGCATACCACGGAAGAAGTAGCACCTAGTACAGCAATTTTGCTCGAAAACCACCGAAAACCTGCTTCAAAACTACCAGTTTTCGAATGTATAGTACCAGAAGAGCATACCACGGAAGAAGTAGCACCTAGTACAGCAATTTTGCTCAAAAACCACCGAAAAACTGCTTCAAAAACTATTAGTTTTCGAATGTATAGTACCAGAAGAGCATACCACGGAAGAGGTAGCACCTAGTACAACAATTTTTCTCGAAAACCACCGAAAAACTGCTTCAAAAACTACCAGTTTTCGAATGTATAGTACCAAGAGAGCATACCACGGAAGAAGTAGCACCTAGTACAGCAATTTTGCTTGTAAACCACCGAAAAACTGCTTCAAAAACTACCAGTTTTCGAATGTATAGTACCAGAAGAGCACACCACGAAAGAACTAGCACCTAGTACAGCAGTTTTGCTCGAAAACCACCGAAAATCTGCTTCAAAAACTACCAGTTTTCGAATGTATAGTACCAGAAGAGCATACCACGGAAGAAGTAGCACCTAGTACAGCAATTTTGCTCGAAAACCACCGAAACACTGCTTCAAAACTACCAGTCTACGAATCAATAGTACCAGAAGAGAATACCACGGAAGAGGTAGCACCTAGTACAGCATTTTTGCTCGAAAACCACCGAAAAACTGCTTCAAAAACTACCAGTCTACGCATCAATAGTACCAGAAGAGAATACCACGGAAGAGGTAGCACCTAGTACAGCAATTTTGCTCGAAAACCACTGAAAAACTGCTTCAAAAACTATTAGTTTTCGAATGTATAGTACCAGAAGAGCATACCACGGAAGAGGTAGCACCTAGTACAACAATTTTGCTCGAAAACCACCGAAAAACTGCTTCAAAAACTACCAGTTTTCGAATGTATAGTACCAGAAGAGCATACCACGGAAGAAGTAGCACCTAGTACAGCAATTTTGCTCGAAAACCACCGAAACATTGCTTCAAAACTACCAGTCTACGAATCAATAGTACCAGAAGAGAATACCACGGAAGAGGTAGCACCTAGTACAGCAATTTTGCTCGAGAACCACCGAAAAACTGCTTCAAAAACTATTAGTTTTCGAATGTATAGTACCAGAAGAGCATACCACGGAAGAGGTAGCACCTAGTACAACAATTTTGCTCGAAAACCACCGAAAAACTGCTTCAAAAACTACCAGTTTTCGAATGTATAGTACCAAGAGAGCATACCACGGAAGAAGTAGCACCTAGTACAGCAATTTTGCTCGAAAACCACCGAAAAACTGCTTCAAAAACTACCAGTTTTCGAATGTATAGTACCAAGAGAGCATACCACGGAAGAAGTAGCACCTAGTACAGCAATTTTGCTCGAAAACCACCGAAAAACTGCTTCAAAAACTACCAGTTTTCGAATGTATAGTACCAGGAGAGCATACCACGGAAGAAGTAGCACCTAGTACAACAATTTTGCTCGAAAACCATCGAAAAACTGCTTCAAAAACTACCAGTTTTCGAATGTATAGTACCAGAAGAGCATACCACGGAAGAAGTATCACCTCATGCAGCAATTTTGCTCGAAAACCACCGAAAAACTGCTTCAAAAACTACCAGTTTTCGAGTGTTCAGAACCAGAAGAGCATACCACGGAAGAAGTAGCACCTAGTACAGCAATTTTGCTCGAAAACCACCGAAAAACTGCTTCAAAAACTATTAGTTTACAAATGTATAGTACCAGAAGAGCATACCACGGAAGAGGTAGCACCTAGTACAACAATTTTGCTCGAAAACCACCGAAAAACTGCTTCAAAAACTACCAGTTTTCGAATGTATAGTACCAAGAGAGCATACCACGGAAGAAGTAGCACCTAGTACAGCAATTTTGCTCGAAAACCACCGAAAAACTGCTTCAAAAACTACCAGTCTACGAATGTATAGTACCAGGAGAGCATACCAAGGAAGAAGTAGCACCTAGTACAACTATTTTGCTCGAAAACCATCGAAAAACTGCTTCAAAAACTAACAGTTTTCGAATGTATAGTACCAGAAGAGCATACCTCGGAAGAAGTATCACCTCATGCAGCAATTTTGCTCGAAAACCACCGAAAAACTGCTTCAAAAACTACCAGTTTTCGAATGTATAGTACCAGAAGAGCATACCACGGAAGAGGTAGCACCTAGTACAGCAATTTTGCTCGAAAACCACCAAAAAACTGCTTCAAAAACTACCAGTTTTCGAATGTATAGTACCAAGAGAGCATACCACGGAAGAAGTAGCACCTAGTACAACAATTTTGCTCGAAAACCACCGAAAAACTGCTTCGAAAACTACCAGTCTACGAATCTATAGTTCCAGGAGAGCATTCCACGGAAGAAGTAGCACCTAGTACAGCAATTTTGCTCGAAAACCACCGAAAATCTGCTTCAAAAACTACCAGTTTTGGAATGTCTAGTACCAGAAGAGCATACCACGGAAGAAGTAGCAGCTAGTACAGCAATTTTGTTCAAAAACCACCGAAAAAATGCTTCAAAACTACCAGTCTACGAATGTATAGCTCCAGAAGAGCATACCACGGAAGAAGTAGCACCTAGTACAGCAATTTTGCTTGTAAACCACCGAAAAACTGCTTCAAAAACTACCAGTTTTCGATTGTATAGTACCAGAAGAGCATACCACGGAAGAAGTAGCACCTAGTACAACAATTTTGCTCGAAAACCACCGAAAAACTGCTTCAAAAACTACCAGTTTTCGAGTGTTCAGTACCAGAAGAGCATACCACGGCAGAGGTAGCACCTAGTACAGCAATTTTGTTCGAAAACCACCGAAAAAATGCTTCAAAAACTACCAGTTTTCGAATGAATAGTTCCAGGAGAGCATACCACGGAAGAGGTAGCATCTAGTACAACAATTTTCTTGAAAACCATCGAAAAACTGCTTCCAAAACTACCAGTTTTCGAATGTATAGTACCAGAAGAGCATACCACGGAAGAAGTATCACCTCATGCAGCAATTTTGCTCGAAAACCACCGAAAAACTGCTTCAAAAACTACCAGTTTTCGAATGTATAGTACCAAGAGAGCATACCACGGAAGAAGTAGCACCTAGTACAGCAATTTTGCTCGAAAACCACCGAAAAACTGCTTCAAAAACTACCAGTTTTCGAATGTATAGTACCAGTAGAGAATACCACGGAAGAGGTAGCACCTAGTACAGCAATTTTGCTCGAAAACCACCAAAAAACTGCATCAAAAACTACCAGTTTTCGAATGTATAGTACCAGAAGAGCATACCACGGAAGAAGTAGCACCTAGTACAGCAATTTTGCTCGAAAACCACCGAAAAACTGCTTCAAATACTACCAGTTTTGGAATGTATAGTACCAGAAGAGCATACCACGGAGGAAGTAGCACCTAGTACAACAATTTTGCTCGAAAACCACCGAAAAGCTGCTTCAAAAACTACCAGGTTTGGAATGTTCAGTACCAGAAGAGCATACCATGGAAGAGGTAGCACCTAGTACAACAATTTTGCTCGAAAACCATCGAAAAACTGCTTCAAAAACTACAAGTTTTCGAATGTATAGTACCAGAAGAGCATACCACGGAAGAAGTAGCACCTAGTACAGCAATTTTGCTCGAAAACCACCGAAAAAATGCTTCAAAACTACCAGTCTACGAATTTCTAGTTCCAGGAGAGCATACCACGGAAGAAGTAGCACCTAGTACAACAATTTTGCTCGAAAACCACCAAAAAACTGCTTCAAAAACTACCAGTTTTCGAATGTATAGTACCAGAAGAGCATACCACGGAAGAAGTAGCACCTAGTACAGCAATTTTGCTCGAAAACCACCGAAAAACTGCTTCAAAAACTACCAGTTTTCGAATGTATAGTACCAGAAGAGCATACCACGGAAGAAGTAGCACCTAGTACAGCAATTTTGCTCGAAAGCCACCGAAAAACTGCTTCAAAAACTACCAGTTTTGGAATGTCTAGTACCAAAAGAGCATACCACGGAAGAAGTAGCACCTAGTACAGCAATTTCGCTCGAAAACCACCGAAAAACTGCTTCAAAAACTACCAGTTTTCGAATGTATAGTACCAGGAGAGCATACCACGGAAGAGGTAGCACCTAGTACAGCAATTTTGCTCGAAAACCACCGAAAAACTGCTTCAAAAACTACCAGTTTTCGAATGTATAGTACCAGAAGAGCATACCACGGAAGAAGTAGCACCTAGTACAGCAATTTTGCTCGAAAACCACCGAAAACTGCTTCAAAACTACCAGTCTACGAATCTATAGTACCAGAAGAGCATACCACGGAAGAAGTAGCACCTAGTACAGCAATTTTGCTCGAAAACCACCGAAAAACTGCTTCAGAAACTACCAGTTTTAGAATGTATAGTACCAGAAGAGCATACCACGGAAGAAGTAGCACCTAGTACAGCAATTTTGCTCGAAAACCACCGAAAACTGCTTCAAAACTACCAGTCTACGAATCTATAGTACCAGAAGAGCATACCACGGAAGAGGTAGCACCTAGTACAGCAATTTTGCTCGAAAACCACCGAAAAACTGCTTCAAAAACTACCAGTTTTGGAATGTCTAGTACCAGAAGAGCATACCACGGAAGAGGTAGCACCTAGTACAGCAATTTTGCTCGAAAACCACCGAAAAACTGCTTCAAAAACTACCAGTTTTGGAATGTCTAGTACCAGAAGAGCATACCACGGAAGAAGTAGCACCTAGTACAGCAATTTCGCTCGAAAACCACCGAAAAACTGCTTCAAAAACTACCAGTTTTCGAATGTATAGTACCAGGAGAGCATACCACGGAAGAGGTAGCACCTAGTACAGCAATTTTGCTCGAAAACCACCGAAAAACTGCTTCAAAAACTACCAGTTTTAGAATGTATAGTACCAGAAGAGCATACCACGGAAGAAGTAGCACCTAGTACAGCAATTTTGCTCGAAAACCACCGAAAACTGCTTCAAAACTACCAGTCTACGAATCTATAGTACCAGAAGAGAATACCACGGAAGAGGTAGCACCTAGTACAGCAATTTTGCTCGAAAACCACCGAAAAACTGCTTCAAAAACTACCAGTTTTCGAATGTATAGTACCAGAAGAGCATACCACGGAAGAAGTAGCACCTAGTACAGCAATTTTGCTCGAAAACCACCGAAAAACTGCTTCAAAAACTACCAGTTTTAGAATGTATAGTACCAGAAGAGCATACCACGGAAGAAGTAGCACCTAGTACAGCAATTTTGCTCGAAAACCACCGAAAACTGCTTCAAAACTACCAGTCTACGAATCTATAGTACCAGAAGAGAATACCACGGAAGAGGTAGCACCTAGTACAGCAATTTTGCTCGAAAACCACCGAAAAACTGCTTCAAAAACTACCAGTTTTCGAATGTATAGTACCAGAAGAGCATACCACGGAAGAGGTAGCACCTAGTACAGCAATTTGGCTCGAAAACCATCGTAAAACTGCTTCAAAAACTACCAGTTTTCGAATGTATAGTACCAGAAGAGCATACCACGGAAGAAGTATCACCTCATGCAGCAATTTTGCTCGAAAACCACCGAAAAACTGCTTCAAAAACTACCAGTTTTCGAGTGTGCAGTACCAGAAGAGCATACCACGGAAGAAGTAGCACCTAGTACAGCAATTTTGCTCGAAAACCACCGAAAAACTGCTTCAAAAACTACCAATTTTCGAATGTATAGTACCAGAAGAGCATACCACGGAAGAAGTAGCACCTACTACAACAATTTTTCTCGAAAACCACCGAAAAACTGCTTCAAAAACTACCAGTTTTCGAGTAATCAGTACCAGGAGAGCATACCACGGAAGAGGTAGCACCTAGTACAGCAATTTTGCTCGAAAGCCACCGAAAAACTGCTTCAAAAACTACCAGTTTTAGAATGTATAGTACCAGAAGAGCATACCACGGAAGAAGTAGCACCTAATACAGCAATTTGGCTCGAAAACCACCGAAAAACTGCTTCAAAAACTACCAGTTTTTAAGTGTTCAGTACCAGGAGAGCATACCACGGAAGAAGTAGCACCTAGTACAGCAATTTGGCTCGAAAACCACCGAAAAACTGCTTCAAAAACTACCAGTTTTCGAATGTATAGTACCAGAAGAGCATTACCACGGAAGAAGTAGCACCTAGTACAACAATTTGGCTCGAAAACCACCGAAAAACTGCTTCAAAAACTACCAGTTTTCGAATGTATAGTACCAGAAAAGCATACCACGGAAGAGGTAGCACCTAGTACAACAATTTTGCTCGAAAACCACCGAAAAACTGCTTCAAAAACTACCAGTTTTCGAATGTATAGTACCAGAAGAGCATACCACGGAAGAAGTAGCACCTAGTACAACAATTTTGCTCGAAAACCACCGAAAAACTGCTTCAAAAACTACCAGTTTTCGAATGTATAGTACCAGAAGAGCATACCACGGAAGAAGTAGCACCTAGTACAACAATTTTGCTCGAAAACCACCGAAAAACTGCTTCACAAACTACCAGTTTTCGAATGTATAGTACCAGAAGAGCATTACCACGGAAGAAGTAGCACCTAGTACAGCAATTTGGCTCGAAAACCACCGAAAAACTGCTTCAAAAACTACCAGTTTTGGAATGTCTAGTACCAGAAGAGCATACCACGGAAGAAGTAGCACCTAGTACAACAATTTGGCTCGAAAACCACCGAAAAGCTGCTTCAAAAACTACAAGTTTTCGAATGTATAGTACCAGAAGAGCATACCACGGAAGAAGTAGCACCTAGTACAGCAATTTTGCTCGAAAACCACCGAAAAAATGCTTCAAAACTACCAGTCTACGAATTTCTAGTTCCAGGAGAGCATACCACGGAAGAAGTAGCACCTAGTACAACAATTTTGCTCGAAAACCACCAAAAAACTGCTTCAAAAACTACCAGTTTTCGAATGTATAGTACCAGAAGAGCATACCACGGAAGAAGTAGCACCTAGTACAGCAATTTTGCTCGAAAACCACCGAAAAACTGCTTCAAAAACTACCAGTTTTCGAATGTATAGTACCAGAAGAGCATACCACGGAAGAAGTAGCACCTAGTACAGCAATTTTGCTCGAAAGCCACCGAAAAACTGCTTCAAAAACTACCAGTTTTGGAATGTCTAGTACCAAAAGAGCATACCACGGAAGAAGTAGCACCTAGTACAGCAATTTCGCTCGAAAACCACCGAAAAACTGCTTCAAAAACTACCAGTTTTCGAATGTATAGTACCAGGAGAGCATACCACGGAAGAGGTAGCACCTAGTACAGCAATTTTGCTCGAAAACCACCGAAAAACTGCTTCAAAAACTACCAGTTTTAGAATGTATAGTACCAGAAGAGCATACCACGGAAGAAGTAGCACCTAGTACAGCAATTTTGCTCGAAAACCACCGAAAACTGCTTCAAAACTACCAGTCTACGAATCTATAGTACCAGAAGAGCATACCACGGAAGAAGTAGCACCTAGTACAGCAATTTTGCTCGAAAACCACCGAAAAACTGCTTCAAAAACTACCAGTTTTAGAATGTATAGTACCAGAAGAGCATACCACGGAAGAAGTAGCACCTAGTACAGCAATTTTGCTCGAAAACCACCGAAAACTGCTTCAAAACTACCAGTCTACGAATCTATAGTACCAGAAGAGCATACCACGGAAGAGGTAGCACCTAGTACAGCAATTTTGCTCGAAAACCACCGAAAAACTGCTTCAAAAACTACCAGTTTTGGAATGTCTAGTACCAGAAGAGCATACCACGGAAGAGGTAGCACCTAGTACAGCAATTTTGCTCGAAAACCACCGAAAAACTGCTTCAAAAACTACCAGTTTTGGAATGTCTAGTACCAGAAGAGCATACCACGGAAGAAGTAGCACCTAGTACAGCAATTTCGCTCGAAAACCACCGAAAAACTGCTTCAAAAACTACCAGTTTTCGAATGTATAGTACCAGGAGAGCATACCACGGAAGAGGTAGCACCTAGTACAGCAATTTTGCTCGAAAACCACCGAAAAACTGCTTCAAAAACTACCAGTTTTAGAATGTATAGTACCAGAAGAGCATACCACGGAAGAAGTAGCACCTAGTACAGCAAATTTGCTCGAAAACCACCGAAAACTGCTTCAAAACTACCAGTCTACGAATCTATAGTACCAGAAGAGAATACCACGGAAGAGGTAGCACCTAGTACAGCAATTTTGCTCGAAAACCACCGAAAAACTGCTTCAAAAACTACCAGTTTTCGAATGTATAGTACCAGAAGAGCATACCACGGAAGAAGTAGCACCTAGTACAGCAATTTTGCTCGAAAACCACCGAAAAACTGCTTCAAAAACTACCAGTTTTAGAATGTATAGTACCAGAAGAGCATACCACGGAAGAAGTAGCACCTAGTACAGCAATTTTGCTCGAAAACCACCGAAAACTGCTTCAAAACTACCAGTCTACGAATCTATAGTACCAGAAGAGAATACCACGGAAGAGGTAGCACCTAGTACAGCAATTTTGCTCGAAAACCACCGAAAAACTGCTTCAAAAACTACCAGTTTTCGAATGTATAGTACCAGAAGAGCATACCACGGAAGAGGTAGCACCTAGTACAGCAATTTGGCTCGAAAACCATCGTAAAACTGCTTCAAAAACTACCAGTTTTCGAATGTATAGTACCAGAAGAGCATACCACGGAAGAAGTATCACCTCATGCAGCAATTTTGCTCGAAAACCACCGAAAAACTGCTTCAAAAACTACCAGTTTTCGAGTGTGCAGTACCAGAAGAGCATACCACGGAAGAAGTAGCACCTAGTACAGCAATTTTGCTCGAAAACCACCGAAAAACTGCTTCAAAAACTACCAATTTTCGAATGTATAGTACCAGAAGAGCATACCACGGAAGAAGTAGCACCTAGTACAACAATTTTGCTCGAAAACCACCGAAAAACTGCTTCAAAAACTACCAGTTTTCGAGTAATCAGTACCAGGAGAGCATACCACGGAAGAGGTAGCACCTAGTACAGCAATTTTGCTCGAAAGCCACCGAAAAACTGCTTCAAAAACTACCAGTTTTAGAATGTATAGTACCAGAAGAGCATACCACGGAAGAAGTAGCACCTAATACAGCAATTTGGCTCGAAAACCACCGAAAAACTGCTTCAAAAACTACCAGTTTTTGAGTGTTCAGTACCAGGAGAGCATACCACGGAAGAAGTAGCACCTAGTACAGCAATTTGGCTCGAAAACCACCGAAAAACTGCTTCAAAAACTACCAGTTTTCGAATGTATAGTACCAGAAGAGCATTACCACGGAAGAAGTAGCACCTAGTACAACAATTTGGCTCGAAAACCACCGAAAAACTGCTTCAAAAACTACCAGTTTTCGAATGTATAGTACCAGAAAAGCATACCACGGAAGAGGTAGCACCTAGTACAACAATTTTGCTCGAAAACCACCGAAAAACTGCTTCAAAAACTACCAGTTTTCGAATGTATAGTACCAGAAGAGCATACCACGGAAGAAGTAGCACCTAGTACAACAATTTTGCTCGAAAACCACCGAAAAACTGCTTCAAAAACTACCAGTTTTCGAATGTATAGTACCAGAAGAGCATACCACGGAAGAAGTAGCACCTAGTACAACAATTTTGCTCGAAAACCACCGAAAAACTGCTTCACAAACTACCAGTTTTCGAATGTATAGTACCAGAAGAGCATTACCACGGAAGAAGTAGCACCTAGTACAGCAATTTGGCTCGAAAACCACCGAAAAACTGCTTCAAAAACTACCAGTTTTGGAATGTCTAGTACCAGAAGAGCATACCACGGAAGAAGTAGCACCTAGTACAACAATTTGGCTCGAAAACCACCGAAAAGCTGCTTCAAAAACTACCAGTTTTCGAGTGTTCAGTACCAGGAGACCATACCACGGAAGAGGTAGCACCTAGTAAAGCAATGTAGCTCGAAAACACCGAAAACCTACTTCAAAAACTACCAGTTTTCGAATGTATAGTACCAGAAGAGCATACCACGGAAGAAGTAGCACCTAGTACAGCAATTTTGCTCGAAAACCACCGAAAAACTGCTTCAAAAACTAACAGTTTTCGAGTGTTTAGTACCAGGAGACCATACCACGGAAGAGGTAGCACCTAGTACAGCAATTTTGCTCGAAAACCACCGAAAAACTGCTTCAAAAACTACCAGTTTTCGAATGTATAGTACCAGAAGAGCATTACCACGGAAGAAGTAGCACCTAGTACAGCAATTTGGCTCGAAAACCACCGAAAAACTGCTTCAAAAACTACCAGTTTTGGACTGTCTAGTACCAGAAGAGCATACCACGGAAGAAGTAGCACCTAGTACAACAATTTGGCTCGAAAACCACCGAAAAGCTGCTTCAAAAACTACCAGTTTTCGAGTGTTCAGTACCAGGAGACCATACCACGGAAGAGGTAGCACCTAGTAAAGCAATGTAGCTCGAAAACACCGAAAACCTACTTCAAAAACTACCAGTTTTCGAATGTATAGTACCAGAAGAGCATACCACGGAAGAAGTAGCACCTAGTACAACAATTTGGCTCGAAAACCACCGAAAATCTGCTTCAAAAACTACCAGTTTTCGAGTGTTCAGTACCAGGAGACCATACCACGGAAGAGGTAGCACCTAGTAAAGCAATGTAGCTCGAAAACACCGAAAACCTACTTCAAAAACTACCAGTTTTCGAATGTATAGTACCAGAAGAGCATACCACGGAAGAAGTAGCACCTAGTACAGCAATTTTGCTCGAAAACCACCGAAAAACTGCTTCAAAAACTAACAGTTTTCGAGTGTTCAGTACCAGGAGACCATACCACGGAAGAGGTAGCACCTAGTACAGCAATTTTGCTCGAAAACCACCGAAAAACTGCTTCAAAAACTACCAGTTTTCGAATGTATAGTACCAGAAGAGCATACCACGGAAGAGGTAGCACCTAGTACAGCAATTTGGCTCGAAAACCATCGTAAAACTGCTTCAAAAACTACCAGTTTTCGAATGTATAGTACCAGAAGAGCATACCACGGAAGAAGTATCACCTCATGCAGCAATTTTGCTCGAAAACCACCGAAAAACTGCTTCAAAAACTACCAGTTTTCGAGTGTTCAGTAACAGAAGAGCATACCACGGAAGAAGTAGCACCTAGTACAGCAATTTTGCTCGAAAACCACCGAAAAACTGCTTCAAAAACTACCAGTTTTCGAATGTATAGTACCAAAAGAGCATACCACGGAAGAAGTAGCACCTAGTACAGCAATTTTCCTCGAAAACCACCGGAAATCTGCTTAAAAAACTACCAGTTTTCGAGTGTTCAGTACCAAACGAGCATACCACGGAAGAAGTAGCACCTAGTACAACAATTTCGCTCGAAAACCACCGAAAAACTGCTTCAAAAACTACCAGTTTTCGAATGTATAGTACCAGGAGAGCATACCACGGAAGAAGTAGCACCTAGTACAGCAATGTGGCTCGAAAACCACCGAAAAACTGCTTCAAAAACTACCAGTTTTCGAATGTATAGTACCAGAAGAGCATACCACGGAAGAGGTAGCACCTAGTACAACAATTTTGCTCGAAAACCACCGAAAAACTGCTTCAAAAACTACCAGTTTTCGAATGTATAGTACCAGAAGAGCATACCACGGAAGAAGTAGCACCTAGTACAACAATTTTGCTCGAAAACCACCGAAAAACTGCTTCAAAAACTACCAGTTTTCGAATGTATAGTACCAGAAGAGCATACCACGGAAGAAGTAGCACCTAGTACAACAATTTTGCTCGAAAACCACCGAAAAACTGCTTCACAAACTACCAGTTTTCGAATGTATAGTACCAGAAGAGCATTACCACGGAAGAAGTAGCACCTAGTACAGCAATTTGGCTCGAAAACCACCGAAAAACTGCTTCAAAAACTACCAGTTTTGGAATGTCTAGTACCAGAAGAGCATACCACGGAAGAAGTAGCACCTAGTACAACAATTTGGCTCGAAAACCACCGAAAAGCTGCTTCAAAAACTACAAGTTTTCGAATGTATAGTACCAGAAGAGCATACCACGGAAGAAGTAGCACCTAGTACAGCAATTTTGCTCGAAAACCACCGAAAAAATGCTTCAAAACTACCAGTCTACGAATTTCTAGTTCCAGGAGAGCATACCACGGAAGAAGTAGCACCTAGTACAACAATTTTGCTCGAAAACCACCAAAAAACTGCTTCAAAAACTACCAGTTTTCGAATGTATAGTACCAGAAGAGCATACCACGGAAGAAGTAGCACCTAGTACAGCAATTTTGCTCGAAAACCACCGAAAAACTGCTTCAAAAACTACCAGTTTTCGAATGTATAGTACCAGAAGAGCATACCACGGAAGAAGTAGCACCTAGTACAACAATTTTGCTCGAAAACCACCGAAAAACTGCTTCACAAACTACCAGTTTTCGAATGTATAGTACCAGAAGAGCATTACCACGGAAGAAGTAGCACCTAGTACAGCAATTTGGCTCGAAAACCACCGAAAAACTGCTTCAAAAACTACCAGTTTTGGAATGTCTAGTACCAGAAGAGCATACCACGGAAGAAGTAGCACCTAGTACAACAATTTGGCTCGAAAACCACCGAAAAGCTGCTTCAAAAACTACCAGTTTTCGAGTGTTCAGTACCAGGAGACCATACCACGGAAGAGGTAGCACCTAGTAAAGCAATGTAGCTCGAAAACACCGAAAACCTACTTCAAAAACTACCAGTTTTCGAATGTATAGTACCAGAAGAGCATACCACGGAAGAAGTAGCACCTAGTACAGCAATTTTGCTCGAAAACCACCGAAAAACTGCTTCAAAAACTAACAGTTTTCGAGTGTTCAGTACCAGGAGACCATACCACGGAAGAGGTAGCACCTAGTACAGCAATTATGCTCGAAAACCACCGAAAAACTGCTTCAAAAACTACCAGTTTTCGAATGTATAGTACCAGAAGAGCATTACCACGGAAGAAGTAGCACCTAGTACAGCAATTTGGCTCGAAAACCACCGAAAAACTGCTTCAAAAACTACCAGTTTTGGAATGTCTAGTACCAGAAGAGCATACCACGGAAGAAGTAGCACCTAGTACAACAATTTGGCTCGAAAACCACCGAAAAGCTGCTTCAAAAACTACCAGTTTTCGAGTGTTCAGTACCAGGAGACCATACCACGGAAGAGGTAGCACCTAGTAAAGCAATGTAGCTCGAAAACACCGAAAACCTACTTCAAAAACTACCAGTTTTCGAATGTATAGTACCAGAAGAGCATACCACGGAAGAAGTAGCACCTAGTACAACAATTTGGCTCGAAAACCACCGAAAAGCTGCTTCAAAAACTACCAGTTTTCGAGTGTTCAGTACCAGGAGACCATACCACGGAAGAGGTAGCACCTAGTAAAGCAATGTAGCTCGAAAACACCGAAAACCTACTTCAAAAACTACCAGTTTTCGAATGTATAGTACCAGAAGAGCATACCACGGAAGAAGTAGCACCTAGTACAGCAATTTTGCTCGAAAACCACCGAAAAACTGCTTCAAAAACTACCAGTTTTCGAGTGTTCAGTACCAGGAGACCATACCACGGAAGAGGTAGCACCTAGTACAGCAATTTTGCTCGAAAACCACCGAAAAACTGCTTCAAAAACTACCAGTTTTCGAATGTATAGTACCAGAAGAGCATACCACGGAAGAGGTAGCACCTAGTACAGCAATTTGGCTCGAAAACCATCGTAAAACTGCTTCAAAAACTACCAGTTTTCGAATGTATAGTACCAGAAGAGCATACCACGGAAGAAGTATCACCTCATGCAGCAATTTTGCTCGAAAACCACCGAAAAACTGCTTCAAAAACTACCAGTTTTCGAGTGTTCAGTAACAGAAGAGCATACCACGGAAGAAGTAGCACCTAGTACAACAATTTTGCTCGAAAACCACCGAAAAACTGCTTCAAAAACTACCAGTTTTCGAATGTATAGTACCAAAAGAGCATACCACGGAAGAAGTAGCACCTAGTACAGCAATTTTCCTCGAAAACCACCGGAAATCTGCTTAAAAAACTACCAGTTTTCGAGTGTTCAGTACCAAACGAGCATACCACGGAAAAAGTAGCACCTAGTACAACAATTTCGCTCGAAAACCACCGAAAAACTGCTTCAAAAACTACCAGTTTTCGAATGTATAGTACCAGGAGAGCATACCACGGAAGAAGTAGCACCTAGTACAGCAATGTGGCTCGAAAACCACCGAAAAACTGCTTCAAAAACTACCAGTTTTCGAATGTATAGTACCAGAAGAGCATACCACGGAAGAGGTAGCACCTAGTACAGCAATTTTGCTCGAAAACCACCGAAAAACTGCTTCAAAAACTACCAGTTTTCGAATGTTTAGTACCAGAACAGCAAACCACGGAAGAAGTAGCACCTAGTACAGCAATTTTGCTCGAAAACCACCGAAAAACTGCATCAAAAACTACCAGTTTTCGAGTGTTCAGTACCAAAAGAGCATACCATGGAAGAAGTAGCACCTAGTACAGCAATTTTGCTCGAAAGCCACCGAAAAACTGCTTCAAAAACTACCAGTTTTCGAATGTATAGTACCAGAAGAGCATACCACGGAAGAAGTAGCACCTAGTACAGCAATTTTGCTCGAAAACCACCGAAAAACTGCTTCAAAAACTACCAGTTTTTGAATGTATAGTACCAGAAGAGCATACCACGGAAGAAGTAGCACTTAGTACAGCTATTTTGCTCGAAAACCACCGAAAAACTGCTTCAAAAACTACCAATTTTCGAATGTATAGTACCAGAAGAGCATACCACGGAAGAAGTAGCACCTAGTACAACAATTTTGCTCGAAAACCACCGAAAAACTGCTTCAAAAACTACCAGTTTTCGAGTGTTCAGTACCAAACGAGCATACCACGGAAGAAGTAGCACCTAGTACAACAATTTCGCTCGAAAACCACCGAAAAACTGCTTCAAAAACTACCAGTTTTCGAATGTATAGTACCAGGAGAGCATACCACGGAAGAAGTAGCACCTAGTACAGCAATGTGGCTCGAAAACCACCGAAAAACTGCTTCAAAAACTACCAGTTTTCGAATGTATAGTACCAGGAGAGCATACCACGGAAGAAGTAGCACCTAGTACAGCAATGTGGCTCGAAAACCACCGAAAAACTGCTTCAAAAACTACCAGTTTTCGAATGTATAGTACCAGAAGAGCATACCACGGAAGAGGTAGCACCTAGTACAGCAATTTTGCTCGAAAACCACCGAAAAACTGCTTCAAAAACTACCAGTTTTCGAATGTTTAGTACCAGAACAGCAAACCACGGAAGAAGTAGCACCTAGTACAGCAATTTTGCTCGAAAACCACCGAAAAACTGCATCAAAAACTACCAGTTTTCGAGTGTTCAGTACCAAAAGAGCATACCATGGAAGAAGTAGCACCTAGTACAGCAATTTTGCTCGAAAGCCACCGAAAAACTGCTTCAAAAACTACCAGTTTTCGAATGTATAGTACCAGAAGAGCATACCACGGAAGAAGTAGCACCTAGTACAGCAATTTTGCTCGAAAACCACCGAAAAACTGCTTCAAAAACTACCAGTTTTTGAATGTATAGTACCAGAAGAGCATACCACGGAAGAAATAGCACTTAGTACAGCTATTTTGCTCGAAAACCACCGAAAAACTGCTTCAAAAACAACCTGTTTTTGAATGTATAGTACCAGAAGAGCATACCACGGAAGAAGTAGCACCTAGTACAGCAATTTTGCTCGAAAACCACCGAAAACCTGCTTCAAAAACTACCAGTTTTAGAATGTTCAGTACCAGGAGAGCATACCACGGAAGAACTAGCACCTAGTACAACAATTTTGCTCGAAAACCACTGAAAAACTGCTTAAAAAACTACCAGTTTTCGAATGTATAGTACCAGAAGAGCATACCACGGAAGAAGTAGCACCTAGTACAGCAATTTGGCTCGAAAACCACCGAAAAACTGCTTCAAAAACTACCAGTTTTTGAGTGTTCAGTACCAGGAGAGCATACCACGGAAGAAGTAGCACCTAAAAAAACAATTTTGCTCGAAAACCACCGAAAAACTGCTTCAAAAACTACCAGTTTTCGAATGTATAATACCAGGAGAGCATACCACGGAAGAAGTAGCACCTAGTACAACAATTTTGCTCGAAAACCACCGAAAAACTGCTTCAAAAACTACCAGTTTTCGAGTAATCAGTACCAGGAGAGCATACCACGGAAGAAGTAGCACCTAGTACAACAATTTTGCTCGAAAACCACCGTTAATCTGCTTCAAAAACTACCAGTTTTCGAATGTATAGTACCAGAAGAGCATACCACGGAAGAAGTAGCACCTAGTACAGCAATTTTGCTCGAAAACCACCGAAAAACTGCTTCAAAAACTACCAGTTTTGGAATGTATAGTACCAGAAGAGCATACCACGGAGGAAGTAGCACCTAGTACAACAATTTTGCTCGAAAACCACCGAAAAGCTGCTTCAAAAACTACCAGTTTTGGAATGTTCAGTACCAGTAGAGCATACCACGGAAGAGGTAGCACCTAGTACAACAATTTTGCTCGAAAACCACCGAAAAACTGCTTCAAAAACTACCAGTTTTCGAATGAATAGTACTAGGAGAGCATACCACGGAAGAGGTAGCACCTAGTACAGCAACTTTGCTCGAAAGCCACCGAAAAACTGCTTCAAAAACTACCAGTTTTTGAGTGTTCAGTACCAGGAGAGCATACCACGGAAGAACTAGCACCTAGTACAGCAATTTGGCTCGAAAACCACCGAAAAACTGCTTCAAAAACTACCAGTTTTCGAATGTATAGTACCAGGAGAGCATACCACGGAAGAGGTAGCACCTAATAGAGCAATTTTGCTCGAAAACCACCGGAAAACTGCTTCAAAAACTACCAGTTTTGGAATGTATAGTACCAAAAGAGCATACCACGGAAGAAGTAGCACCTAGTACAGCAATTTTGCTCGAAAACCACCGAAAAACTGCTTCAAAAACTACCAGTTTTCGAATGTATAGTACCAGGAGAGCATACCACGGAAGAAGTAGCACCTAGTACAACAATTTTGCTCGAAAACCACCGAAAAGCTGCTTCAAAAACTACCAGTTTTCGAATGTATAGTACCAGAAGAGCATACCACGGAAGAAGTAGCACCTAGTACAACAATTTGGCTCGAAAACCACCGAAAAACTGCTTCAAAAACTACCAGTTTTCGAGTGTTCAGTACCAGGAGACCATACCACGGAAGAAGTAGCACCTAGTACAGCAATTTTGCTCGAAAACCACCGGAAAACTGCTTCAAAAACTACCAGTTTTGGAATGTATAGTACCAAAAGAGCATACCACGGAAGAAGTAGCACCTAGTACAACAATTTTGCTCGAAAACCACCGAAAAACTGCTTCAAAAACTACCAGTTTTCGTATGTATAATACCAGAAGAGCATACCATGGAAGAAGTAGCACCTAGTACAACAATTTTGCTCGAAAACCACCGAAAAGCTGCTTCAAAAACTACCAGTTTTCGAATGTATAGTACCAGAAGAGCATACCACGGAAGAAGTAGCACCTAGTACAACAATTTGGCTCGAAAACCACCGAAAAACTGCTTCAAAAACTACCAGTTTTCGAGTGTTCAGTACCAGGAGACCATACCACGGAAGAGGTAGCACCTAGTACAGCAATTATGCTCGAAAACCACCGAAAAACTGCTTCAAAAACTACCAGTTTTCGTATGTATAGTACCAGAAGAGCATATAACGGAAGAAGTATCACCTCATGCAGCAATTTTGCTCGAAAACCACCGAAAAACTGCTTCAAAAACTACCAGTTTTCGAGTGTTCAGTACCAGGAGAGCATACCACGGAAGAAGTAGCACCTAGTACAGCAATTTTGCTCGAAAACCACCGAAAACCTGCTTCAAAACTACCAGTTTTCGAATGTATAGTACCAAGAGAGCATACCACGGAAGAAGTAGCACCTAATACGGCAATTTTGCTCGAAAACCACCGAAAAACTGCTTCAAAAACTACCAGTTTTCGAATGTATAGTACCAGGAGAGAATACCACGGAAGAGGTAGCACCTAGTACAGCAATTTGGCTCGAAAACCACCGAAAAGCTGCTTCAAAACTACCAGTTTTGGAGTGTTCATTACCAGAAGAGCATACCACGGAAGAGGTAGCAGCTAGTACAACAATTTTGCTCGAAAACCATCGAAAAACTGCTTCAAAAACTACCAGTTTTCGAATGTATAGTACCAGAAGAGCATACCACGGAAGAAGTAGCACCTAGTACAACAATTTGGCTCGAAAAACACCGAAAAACTGCTTCAAAAACTACCAGTTTTCGAATGAATAGTACCAGGAGAGCATATCACGGAAGAAGTAGCACCTAGTACAGCAATTTTGCTCGAAAACCACCGAAAAACTGCTTCAAAAACTACCAGTTTTCGAGTGTTCAGTACCAGGAGACCATACCACGGAAGAGGTAGCACCTAGTAAAGCAATGTAGCTCGAAAACACCGAAAACCTACTTCAAAAACTACCAGTTTTCGAATGTATAGTACCAGAAGAGCATACCACGGAAGAAGTAGCACCTAGTACAGCAATTTTGCTCGAAAGCCACCGAAAAACTGCTTCAAAAACTAACAGTTTTCGAGTGTTCAGTACCAGGAGACCATACCACGGAAGAGGTAGCACCTAGTACAGCAATTATGCTCGAAAACCACCGAAAAACTGCTTCAAAAACTACCAGTTTTCGTATGTATAGTACCAGAAGAGCATATAACGGAAGAAGTATCACCTCATGCAGCAATTTTGCTCGAAAACCACCGAAAAACTGCTTCAAAAACTACCAGTTTTCGAGTGTTCAGTAACAGAAGAGCATACCACGGAAGAAGTAGCACCTAGTACAGCAATTTTGCTCGAAAACCACCGAAAACCTGCTTCAAAACTACCAGTTTTCGAATGTATAGTACCAAGAAAGCATACCACGGAAGAAGTAGCACCTAGTACGGCAATTTTGCTCGAAAACCACCGAAAAACTGCTTCAAAAACTACCAGTTTTCGAATGTATAGTACCAGGAGAGAATACCACGGAAGAGGTAGCACCTAGTACAGCAATTTGGCTCGAAAACCACCGAAAAGCTGCTTCAAAACTACCAGTTTTGGAGTGTTCATTACCAGAAGAGCATACCACGGAAGAGGTAGCACCTAGTACAACAATTTTGCTCGAAAACCATCGAAAAACTACTTCAAAAACTACCAGTTTTGGAATGTATAGTACCAGAAGAGCATACCACGGAAGAAGTAGCACCTAGTACAGCAATTTTGCTCGAAAACCACCAAAAAACTGCTTCAAAAACTACCAGTTTTCGAGTGTTCAGTACCAAAAGAGCATACCACGGAAGAAGTAGCACCTAGTACAGCAATTTTGCTCGAAAACCACCGAAAAACTGCTTCAAAAACTACCAGTTTTCGAATGTATAATACCAGAAGATCATATCACGGAAGAGGTAGCACCTAGTACAGCAATTTTGCTCGAAAACCACCGAAAATCTGCTTCAAAAACTACCAGTTTTCGAATGTATAGTACTAAGAGAGCATACCACGGAAGAGGTGGCACCTAGTACAGCAATTTTGCTCGAAAACCACCGAAAAACTGCTTCAAAAACTACCAGTTTTCGAATGTATAGTACCAGAAGAGCATACCACGGAAGAAGTAGCACCTAGTACAGCAATTTGGCTCGAAAACCACCGAAAAACTGCTTCAAAAACTACCAGTTTTTGAGTGTTCAGTACCAGGAGAGCATACCACGGAAGAAGTAGCACCTAGTAAAACAATTTTGCTCGAAAACCACCGAAAAACTGCTTCAAAAACTACCAGTTTTCGAATGTATAGTACCAAAAGAGCATACCACGGAAGAAGTAGCACCTAGTACAGCAATTTTGCTCGAAAACCACCGGAAATCTGCTTAAAAAACTACCAGTTTTCGAGTGTTCAGTACCAAACGAGCATACCACGGAAGAAGTAGCACCTAGTACAACAATTTCGCTCGAAAACCACCGAAAAACTGCTTCAAAAACTACCAGTTTTCGAATGTATAGTACCAGGAGAGCATACCACGGAAGAAGTAGCACCTAGTACAGCAATGTGGCTCGAAAACCACCGAAAAACTGCTTCAAAAACTACCAGTTTTCGAATGTATAGTACCAGAAAAGCATACCACGGAAGAGGTAGCACCTAGTACAGCAATTTTGCTCGAAAACCACCGAAAAACTGCTTCAAAAACTACCAGTTTTCGAATGTTTAGTACCAGAACAGCAAACCACGGAAGAAGTAGCACCTAGTACAGCAATTTTGCTCGAAAACGACCGAAAAACTGCATCAAAAACTACCAGTTTTCGAGTGTTCAGTACCAAAAGAGCATACCACGGAAGAAGTAGCACCTAGTACAGCAATTTTGCTCGAAAACCACCGAAAAACTGCTTCAAAAACTACCAGTTTTCGAATGTATAGTACCAGAAGAGCATATCACGGAAGAGGTAGCACCTAGTACAGCAATTTTGCTCGAAAACCACCAAAAAACTGCTTCAAAAACTACCAGTTTTCGAGTGTTCAGTACCAAAAGAGCATACCACGGAAGAAGTAGCACCTAGTACGGCAATTTTGCTCGAAAACCACCGAAAAACTGCTTCAAAAACTACCAGTTTTCGAATGTATAGTACCAGGAGAGAATACCACGGAAGAGGTAGCACCTAGTACAGCAATTTGGCTCGAAAACCACCGAAAAGCTGCTTCAAAACTACCAGTTTTGGAGTGTTCATTACCAGAAGAGCATACCACGGAAGAGGTAGCACCTAGTACAACAATTTTGCTCGAAAACCATCGAAAAACTACTTCAAAAACTACCAGTTTTGGAATGTATAGTACCAGAAGAGCATACCACGGAAGAAGTAGCACCTAGTACAGCAATTTTGCTCGAAAACCACCAAAAAACTGCTTCAAAAACTACCAGTTTTCGAGTGTTCAGTACCAAAAGAGCATACCACGGAAGAAGTAGCACCTAGTACAGCAATTTTGCTCGAAAACCACCGAAAAACTGCTTCAAAAACTACCAGTTTTCGAATGTATAATACCAGAAGAGCATATCACGGAAGAGGTAGCACCTAGTACAGCAATTTTGCTCGAAAACCACCGAAAATCTGCTTCAAAAACTACCAGTTTTCGAATGTATAGTACTAAGAGAGCATACCACGGAAGAGGTGGCACCTAGTACAGCAATTTTGCTCGAAAACCACCGAAAAACTGCTTCAAAAACTACCAGTTTTCGAATGTATAGTACCAGAAGAGCATACCACGGAAGAAGTAGCACCTAGTACAGCAATTTGGCTCGAAAACCACCGAAAAACTGCTTCAAAAACTACCAGTTTTTGAGTGTTCAGTACCAGGAGAGCATACCACGGAAGAAGTAGCACCTAGTAAAACAATTTTGCTCGAAAACCACCGAAAAACTGCTTCAAAAACTACCAGTTTTCGAATGTATAGTACCAAAAGAGCATACCACGGAAGAAGTAGCACCTAGTACAGCAATTTTGCTCGAAAACCACCGGAAATCTGCTTAAAAAACTACCAGTTTTCGAGTGTTCAGTACCAAAACGAGCATACCACGGAAGAAGTAGCACCTAGTACAACAATTTCGCTCGAAAACCACCGAAAAACTGCTTCAAAAACTACCAGTTTTCGAATGTATAGTACCAGGAGAGCATACCACGGAAGAAGTAGCACCTAGTACAGCAATGTGGCTCGAAAACCACCGAAAAACTGCTTCAAAAACTACCAGTTTTCGAATGTATAGTACCAGAAAAGCATACCACGGAAGAGGTAGCACCTAGTACAGCAATTTTGCTCGAAAACCACCGAAAAACTGCTTCAAAAACTACCAGTTTTCGAATGTTTAGTACCAGAACAGCAAACCACGGAAGAAGAAGCACCTAGTACAGCAATTTTGCTCGAAAACGACCGAAAAACTGCATCAAAAACTACCAGTTTTCGAGTGTTCAGTACCAAAAGAGCATACCACGGAAGAAGTAGCACCTAGTACAGCAATTTTGCTCGAAAGCCACCGAAAAACTGCTTCAAAAACTACCAGTTTTCGAATGTATAGTACCAGAAGAGCATACCACGGAAGAAGTAGCACCTAGTACAGCAATTTTGCTCGAAAACCACCGAAAAACTGCTTCAAAAACTACCAGTTTTTGAATGTATAGTACCAGAAGAGCATACCACGGAAGAAGTAGCACTTAGTACAGCTATTTTGCTCGAAAACCACCGAAAAACTGCTTCAAAAACAACCTGTTTTTGAATGTATAGTACCAGAAGAGCATACCACGGAAGAAGTAGCACCTAGTACAGCAATTTTGCTCGAAAACCACCGAAAACCTGCTTCAAAAACTACCAGTTTTAGAATGTTCAGTACCAGGAGAGCATACCACGGAAGAACTAGCACCTAGTACAACAATTTTGCTCGAAAACCACTGAAAAACTGCTTAAAAAACTACCAGTTTTCGAATGTATAGTACCAAGAGAGCATACCATGGAAAAAGTAGCACCTAGTACAGCAATTTTGCTCGAAAGCCACCGAAAAACTGCTTCAAAAACGACCAGTTTTCGAATGTATAGTACCAGAAGAGCATACCACGGAAGAAGTAGCACCTAGTACAGCAATTTGGCTCGAAAACCACCGAAAAACTGCTTCAAAAACTACTAGTTTTTGAGTGTTCAGTACCAGGAGAGCATACCACGGAAGAAGTAGCACCTAAAAAAACAATTTTGCTCGAAAACCACCGAAAAACTGCTTCAAAAACTACCAGTTTTCGAATGTATAGTACCAGGAGAGCATACCACGGAAGAGGTAGCACCTAGTACAGCAATTTTGCTCGAAAGCCACTGGAAAACTGCTTCAAAAACTACCAGTTTTCGAGTGTTCAGTGCCAGGAGAGCATACCACGGAAGAGGTAGCACCTAGTACAGCAATTTTGCTCGAAAACCACCGAAAAACTGCTTCAAAAACTACCAGTTTTTGAGTGTTCAGTACCAGAAGAGCATACCACGGAAGAAGTAGCACCTAGTACAACAATTTTGCTCGAAAACCACCGAAAAAACTGCTTCAAAAACTACCAGTTTTCGTATGTATAATACCAAAAGAGCATACCACGGAAGAAGTAGCACCTAGTACAACAATTTTGCTCGAAAACCACCGAAAAGCTGCTTCAAAAACTACCAGTTTTCGAATGTATAGTACCAGAAGAGCATACCACGGAAGAAGTAGCACCTAGTACAACAATTTGGCTCGAAAACCACCGAAAAACTGCTTCAAAAACTACCAGTTTTCGAGTGTTCAGTACCAGGAGACCATACCACGGAAGAGGTAGCACCTAGTACAGCAATTATGCTCGAAAACCACCGAAAACTGCTTCAAAAACTACCAGTTTTCGTATGTATAGTACCAGAAGAGCATATAACGGAAGAAGTATCACCTCATGCAGCAATTTTGCTCGAAAACCACCGAAAAACTGCTTCAAAAACTACCAGTTTTCGAGTGTTCAGTACCAGGAGAGCATACCACGGAAGAAGTAGCACCTAGTACAGCAATTTTGCTCGTAAACCACCGAAAACCTGCTTCAAAACTACCAGTTTTCGAATGTATAGTACCAAGAGAGCATACCACGGAAGAAGTAGCACCTAGTACGGCAATTTTGCTCGAAAACCACCGAAAAACTGCTTCAAAAACTACCAGTTTTCGAATGTATAGTACCAGGAGAGAATACCACGGAAGAGGTAGCACCTAGTACAGCAATTTGGCTCGAAAACCACCGAAAAGCTGCTTCAAAACTACCAGTTTTGGAGTGTTCATTACCAGAAGAGCATACCACGGAAGAGGTAGCAGCTAGTACAAACAATTTTGCTCGAAAACCATCGAAAAACTGCTTCAAAAACTACCAGTTTTCGAATGTATAGTACCTGAAAAGCATTACCACGGAAGAAGTAGCACCTAGTACAACAATTTGGCTCGAAAAACACCGAAAAACTGCTTCAAAAACTACCAGTTTTCGAATGAATAGTACCAGGAGAGCATATCACGGAAGAAGTAGCACCTAGTACAGCAATTTTGCTCGAAAACCACCGAAAAACTGCTTCAAAAACTACCAGTTTTCGAGTGTTCAGTACCAGGAGACCATACCACGGAAGAGGTAGCACCTAGTAAAGCAATGTAGCTCGAAAACACCGAAAACCTACTTCAAAAACTACCAGTTTTCGAATGTACAGTACCAGAAGAGCATACCACGGAAGAAGTAGCACCTAGTACAGCATTTTTGCTCGAAAACCACCGAAAAACTGCTTCAAAAACTAACAGTTTTGGAA
>NW_026453621.1:0-52358 GCF_943734755.1 Anopheles moucheti | reverse complement strand
GCTACCTCTTCCGTGGTATGCTCTCCTGGTACTGAACACTCGAAAACTGGTAGTTTTTGAAGCAGTTTTTCGGTGGTTTTCGAGCAAAATTGCTGTACTAGGTGCCACTTTTTCCGTGGTATGCTCTCCTGGTACTATACATTCGAAAACTGGTAGTTTTTGAAGCAGTTTTTCGGTGGTTTTCGAGCAAAATTGCTGTACTAGGTGCTACCTTTTCCGTGGTATGCTCTCCTGGTACTGAACACTCAAAAACTGGTAGTTTTTGAAGCAGTTTTTCGGTGGTTTTCGAGCAAAATTGCTGTACTAGGTTCTACCTCTTCCGTGGTATGTTCTCCTGGTACTGAACACTCGAAAACTGGTAGTTTTTGAAGCAGTTTTTCGGTGGTTTTCGAGCAAAATTGCTGTACTAGGTGCTACCTCTTCCGTGGTATGCTCTCCTGGTACTGAACACTCGAAAACTGGTAGTTTTTGAAGCAGTTTTTCGGTGGTTTTCGAGCAAAATTGCTGTACTAGGTGCCACTTTTTTCGTGGTATGTTCTCCTGGTACTGAACATTCGAAAACTGGTAGTTTTTGAAGCAGTTTTTCGGTGGTTTTCGAGCAAAATTGCTGTACTAGGTGCTACCTCTTCCGTGGTATGCTCTCCTGGTACTGAACACTCGAAAACTGGTAGTTTTTGAAACAGTTTTTCGGTGGTTTTCGAGCAAAATTGCTGTACTAGGTTCTACGTCTTCCGTGGTATGCTCTCCTGGTACTAAACACTCGAAAACTGGTAGTTTTTGAAGCAGTTTTTCGGTGGTTTTCGAGCAAAATTGTTTTACTAGGTGCTACCTCTTCCGTGGTATGCTCTCCAGGTACTATACACTCGAAAAATGGTAGTTTTTGAAGCAGTTTTTCGGTGGTTTTCGAGCAAAATTGCTGTACTAGGTGCTACCTCTTCCGTGGTATGCTCTCCTGGTACTTTACATTCGAAAACTGGTAGTTTTTGAAGCAGTTTTTCGGTGGTTTTCGAGCAAAATTGGTGTACTAGGTGCTACCTCTTCCGTGGTATGCTCTCCTGGTACTGAACACTCGAAAACTGGTAGTTTTTGAAGCAGTTTTTCGGTGGTTTTCGAGCAAAATTGTTGTACTAGGTGCTTTCTCTTCAGTGGTATGCTCTCCTGGTACTGTACACTCGAAAACTGGTAGTTTTTGAAGCAGTTTTTCGGTGGTTTTCGAGCAAAATTGCTGTACTAGGTGCTACCTCTTCCGTGGTATGCTCTCCTGGTACTATACATTCAAAAACTGGTAGTTCTTGAAGCAGTTTTTCGGTGGTTTTCGAGCAAAATTGTTGTACTAGGTGCTACCTCTTCAGTGGTATGTTCTCCTGGTACTGAACACTCGAAAACTGGTAGTTTTTGAAGCAGTTTTTCGGTGGTTTTCGAGAAAAATTACTGTACTAGGTGCTACCTCTTCCGTGGTATGCTCTCCTGGTACTGAACACATCGAAAACTGGTAGTTTTTTGAAGCAGTTTTTCGGTGGTTTTCGAGCAAAATTGCTGTACTAGGTGCCACTTTTTCCGTGGTATGCTCTCCTGGTACTATACATACGAAAACTGGTAGTTTTTGAAGCAGTTTTTCGATAGTTTTCGAGCAAAATTGCTGTGCTAGGTGCTACTTCTTCCGTGGTATGCTCTCCTGGTACTATACATTCGAAAACTGGTAGTTTTTGAAGCAGTTTTTCGGTGGTTTTCGAGCAAAATTGCTGTACTAGGTGCTACCTCTTCCGTGGTATACTCTCCTGGTACTATACATTCGAAAACTGGGAGTTCTTGAAGCAATTTTTCGGTGGTTTTCGAGCAAAATTGCTGTACTAGGTGCTACCTCTTCCGTGGTATACTCTCCTGGTACTATACATTCAAAAACTGGTACTTCTTGAAGCAGTTTTTCGGTGGTTTTCGAGCAAAATTGCTGTACTAGGTGCTACCTCTTCCGTGGTATACTCTCTTGGTACTATACATTCGAAAACTGGTAGTTTTTGAAGCAGTTTTTCGGTGGTTTTCGAGCAAAATTGCTGTACTAGGTGCTACCTCTTCCGTGGTATGCTCTCCTGGTACTATACATTCGAAAACTGGTAGTTTTTGATGCAGTTTTTCGGTGGTTTTCGAGCAAAATTGTTGTACTAGGTGCTACCTCTTCAGTGGTATGCTCTCCTGGTACTGTACACTCGAAAACTGGTAGTTTTTGAAGCAGTTTTTCGGTGGTTTTCGAGCAAAATTGCTGTACTAGGTGCTACCTCTCCAGTGGTATGCTCTCCTGGTACTATACATTCGAAAACTGGTAGTTTTTGAAGCAGTTTTTCGGTGGTTTTCGAGCAAAATTGCTGTGCTTGGTGCTACCTCTTCCGTGGTATGCTCTCCTGCTACTATACATTCGAAAACTGGTAGTTTTTGAAGCAGTTTTTCGGTGGTTTTCGAGAAAAATTGCTGTACTAGGTGCTTTCTCTTCAGTGGTATGCTCTCCTGGTACTATACATTCGAAAACTGGTAGTTTTTGAAGCAGTTTTTCGGTGGTTTTCGAGCAAAATTGCTGTACTAGGTGCTACCTTTTCCGTGGTATGCTCTCCTGGTACTGAACACTCGAAAACTGGTAGTTTTTGAAGCAGATTGTCGGTGGTTTTCGATCAAAATTGCTGTACTAGGTGCCACTTTTTTCGTGGTATGTTCTCCTGGTACTGAACATTCGAAAACTGGTAGTTTTGGAAGCAGTTTTTCGGTGGTTTTCGAGCAAAATTGCTGTACTAGGTGCTACCTCTTCTGTGGTATGCTCTCCTGGTACTATACATTCGAAAACTGGTAGTTTTTGAAGCAGTTTTTCGGTGGTTTTCGAGCAAAATTGCTGTACTAGGTGCTACCTCTTCCGTGGTATGCTCTCTTGGTACTATACATTCGAAAACTGGTAGTTTTTGAATCAGTTTTTCGGTGGTTTTCGAGCAAAATTGCTGTACTAGGTGCTACCTCTTCCGTGGTATGCTCTCCTGGTACTATACATTCGAAAACTGGTAGTTTTTGAAGCAGTTTTTCGGTGGTTTTCGAGAAAAATTACTGTACTAGGTGCTACCTCTTCCGTTGTATGCTCTCCTGGTACTGAACACTCGAAAACTGGTAGTTTTTGAAGCAGTTTTTTCGGTGGTTTTCGAGCAAAATTGCTGTACTAGGTGCCACTTTTTTCCGTGGTATGCTCTCCTGGTACTTTACATTCGAAAACTGGTAGTTTTTGAAGCAGTTTTTCGGTGGTTTTCGAGCAAAATTGCTGTACTAGGTGCTACCTTTTCCGTGGTATGCTTTCCTGGTACTGAACACTCAAAAACTGGTAGTTTTTGAAGCAGTTTTTCGGTGGTTTTCGAGCAAAATTGCTGTACTAGGTTCTACCTCTTCCGTGGTATGTTCTCCTGGTACTGAACACTCGAAAACTGGTAGTTTTTTGAAGCAGTTTTTCGGTGGTTTTCGAGCAAAATTGCTGTACTAGGTGCTACCTCTTCCGTGGTATGCTCTCCTGGTACTGAACACTCGAAAACTGGTAGTTTTTGAAGCAGTTTTTCGGTGGTTTTCGAGCAAAATTGCTGTACTAGGTGCCACTTTTTTCGTGGTATGTTCTCCTGGTACTGAACATTCGAAAACTGGTAGTTTTTGAAGCAGTTTTTCGGTGGTTTTCGAGCAAAATTGCTGTACTAGGTGCTACTCTTCCGTGGTATGCTCTCCTGGTACTGAACACTCGAAAACTGGTAGTTTTTGAAACAGTTTTTCGGTGGTTTTCGAGCAAAATTGCTGTACTAGGTTCTACGTCTTCCGTGGTATGCTCTCCTGGTACTGAACACTCGAAAACTGGTAGTTTTTGAAGCAGTTTTTCGGTGGTTTTCGAGCAAAATTGTTGTACTAGGTGCTTTCTCTTCAGTGGTATGCTCTCCTGGTACTGTACACTCGAAAACTGGTAGTTTTTGAAGCAGTTTTTCGGTGGTTTTCGAGCAAAATTGCTGTACTAGGTGCTACCTCTTCCGTGGTATGCTCTCCTGGTACTATACATTCAAAAACTGGTAGTTCTTGAAGCAGTTTTTCGGTGGTTTTCGAGCAAAATTGCTGTGCTAGGTGCTACCTCTTCAGTGGTATGTTCTCCTGGTACTGAACACTCGAAAACTGGTAGTTTTTGAAGCAGTTTTTCGGTGGTTTTCGAGCAAAATTGCTGTACTAGGTGCTACCTCTTCCGTGGTATGCTCTCCTGGTACTGAACACTCGAAAACTGGTAGTTTTTGAAGCAGTTTTTCGGTGGTTTTCGAGCAAAATTGTTTTACTAGGTGCTACCTCTTCCGTGGTATGCTCTCCAGGTACTATACATTCGAAAACTGGTAGTTTTTGAAGCAGTTTTTCGGCGGTTTTCGAGCAAAATTGCTGTACTAGGTGCTACCTCTTCTGTGGTATGCTCTCCTGGTACTATACATTCGAAAACTGGTAGTTTTTGAAGCAGTTTTTCGGTGGTTTTCGAGCAAAATTGCTGTACTAGGTGCTACCTCTTCCGTGGTATACTCTCCTGGTACTATACATTCGAAAACTGGTAGTTTTTGAATCAGTTTTTCGGTGGTTTTCGAGCAAAATTGCTGTACTAGGTGCTACCTTTTCCGTGGTATGCTCTCTTGGTACTATACATTCGAAAACTGGTAGTTTTTGAAGCAGTTTTTCGGTGGTTTTCGAGAAAAATTACTGTACTAGGTGCTACCTCTTCCGTGGTATGCTCTCCTGGTACTGAACACTCGAAAACTGGTAGTTTTTGAAGCAGTTTTTCGGTGGTTTTCGAGCAAAATTGCTGTACTAGGTGCCACTTTTTCCGTAGTATGCTCTCCTGGTACTATACATTCGAAAACTGGTAGTTTTTGAAGCAGTTTTTCGGTGGTTTTCGAGCAAAATTGTTGTACTAGGTGCTACCTCTTCCGTGGTATGCTCTCCTGGTACTGAACACTCAAAAACTGGTAGTTTTTGAAGCAGTTTTTCGGTGGTTTTCGAGCAAAATTGCTGTACTAGGTTCTACCTCTTCCGTGGTATGTTCTCCTGGTACTGAACACTCGAAAACTGGTAGTTTTTGAAGCAGTTTTTCGGTGGTTTTCGAGCAAAATTGCTGTACTAGGTGCTACCTCTTCCGTGGTATGCTCTCCTGGTACTGAACACTCGAAAACTGGTAGTTTTTGAAGCAGTTTTTCGGTGGTTTTCGAGCAAAATTGCTGTACTAGGTGCCACTTTTTTCGTGGTATGTTCTCCTGGTACTGAACATTCGAAAACTGGTAGTTTTTGAAGCAGTTTTTCGGTGGTTTTCGAGCAAAATTGCTGTACTAGGTGCTACCTCTTCCGTGGTATGCTCTCCTGGTACTGAACACTCGAAAACTGGTAGTTTTTGAAGCAGTTTTTCGGTGGTTTTCGAGCAAAATTGCTGTACTAGGTTCTACGTCTTCCGTGGTATGCTCTCCTGGTACTAAACACTCGAAAACTGGTAGTTTTTGAAGCAGTTTTTCGGTGGTTTTCGAGCAAAATTGTTTTACTTGGTGCTACCTCTTCCGTGGTATGCTCTCCAGGTACTATACATTCGAAAAATGGTAGTTTTTGAAGCAGTTTTTCGGTGGTTTTCGAGCAAAATTGCTGTACTAGGTGCTACCTCTTCCGTGGTATGCTCTCCTGGTACTTTACATTCGAAAACTGGTAGTTTTTGAAGCAGTTTTTCGGTGGTTTTCGAGCAAAATTGCTGTACTAGGTGCTACCTCTTCCGTGGTATGCTCTCCTGGTACTGAACACTCGAAAACTGGTAGTTTTTGAAGCAGTTTTTCGGTGGTTTTCGAGCAAAATTGTTGTACTAGGTGCTTTCTCTTCAGTGGTATGCTCTCCTGGTACTGTACACTCGAAAACTGGTAGTTTTTGAAGCAGTTTTTCGGTGGTTTTCGAGCAAAATTGCTGTACTAGGTGCTACCTCTTCCGTGGTATGCTCTCCTGGTACTATACATTCAAAAACTGGTAGTTCTTGAAGCAGTTTTTCGGTGGTTTTCGAGCAAAATTGCTGTACTAGGTGCTACCTCTTCCGTGGTATACTCTTTTGGTACTATACATTCGAAAACTGGTAGTTTTTGAAGCAGTTTTTCGGTGGTTTTCGAGCAAAATTGCTGTACTAGGTGCTACCTCTTCCGTGGTATGCTCTCCTGGTACTATACATTCGAAAACTGGTAGTTTTTGAAGCAGTTTTTCGGTGGTTTTCGAGCAAAATTGTTGTACTAGGTGCTACCTCTTCAGTGGTATGCTCTCCAAGTACTGTACACTCGAAAACTGGTAGTTTTTGAAGCAGTTTTTCGGTGGTTTTCGAGCAAAATTGCTGTACTAGGTGCTACCTCTCCAGTGGTATACTCTCCTGGTACTATACATTCGAAAACTGGTAGTTTTTGAAGCAGTTTTTCGGTGGTTTTCGAGCAAAATTGCTGTGCTAGGTGCTACCTCTTCCGGGGTATGCTCTCCTGGTACTATACATTCGAAAACTGGTAGTTTTTGAAGCAGTTTTTCGGTGGTTTTCGAGAAAAATTGCTGTACTAGGTGCTACCTCTTCCGTGGTATGCTCTCCTGGTACTATACATTCGAAAACTGGTAGTTTTTGAAGCAGTTTTTCGGTGGTTTTCGAGCAAAATTGCTGTACTAGGTGCTACCTCTTCCGTGGTATGCTCTCTTGGTACTATACATTCGAAAACTGGTAGTTCTTGAAGCAGTTTTTCGGTGGTTTTCGAGCAAAATTGCTGTACTAGGTGCTACCTCTTCCGTGGTATGCTCTCCTGGTACTATACATTCGAAAACTGGTAGTTTTTGAAGCTGTTTTTCGGTGGTTTTCGAGCAAAATTGCTGTACTAGGTGCTACCTCTTCCGTGGTATGCTCTTTTGGTACTATACATTCGAAAACTGGTAGTTCTTGAAGCAGTTTTTCGGTGGTTTTCGAGCAAAATTGCTGTACTAGGTGCTACCCTCTTCCGTGGTATGCTCTCCTGGTACTATACATTCGAAAACTGGTAGTTTTTGAAGCAGATTGTCGGTGGTTTTCGAGCAAAATTGCTGTACTAGGTGCTACCTCTTCCGCGGTATGCTCTCCTGCTACTATACATTCGAAAACTGGTAGTTTTTGAAGCTGTTTTTCGGTGGTTTTCGGGCAAAATTGCTGTACTAGGTGCCACTTTTTCCGTGGTATGCTCTCCTGGTACTATACATTCGAAAACTGGTAGTTTTTGAAGCAGTTTTTCGGTGGTTTTCGAGCAAAATTGCTGTACTAGGTGCTACCTTTTCCGTGGTATGCTCTCCTGGTACTGAACACTCGAAAACTGGTAGTTTTTGAAGCAGATTGTCGGTGGTTTTCGATCAAAATTGCTGTACTAGGTGCCACTTTTTTCGTGGTATGTTCTCCTGGTACTGAACATTCGAAAACTGGTAGTTTTTGAAGCAGTTTTTCGGTGGTTTTCGAGCAAAATTGCTGTACTAGGTGCTACCTCTTCCGTGGTATGCTCTCCAGGTACTATACATTCGAAAACTGGTAGTTTTTGAAGCAGTTTTTCGGCGGTTTTCGAGCAAAATTGCTGTACTAGGTGCTACCTCTTCTGTGGTATGCTCTCCTGGTACTATACATTCGAAAACTGGTAGTTTTTGAAGCAGTTTTTCGGTGGTTTTCGAGCAAAATTGCTGTACTAGGTGCTACCTCTTCCGTGGTATGCTCTCTTGGTACTATACATTCGAAAACTGGTAGTTTTTGAATCAGTTTTTCGGTGGTTTTCGAGCAAAATTGCTGTACTAGGTGCTACCTTTTCCGTGGTATGCTCTCCTGGTACTATACATTCGAAAACTGGTAGTTTTTGAAGCAGTTTTTCGGTGGTTTTCGAGAAAAATTACTGTACTAGGTGCTACCTCTTCCGTGGTATGCTCTCCTGGTACTGAACACTCGAAAACTGGTAGTTTTTGAAGCAGTTTTTCGGTGGTTTTCGAGCAAAATTGCTGTACTAGGTGCCACTTTTTCCGTGGTATGCTCTCCTGGTACTATACATTCGAAAACTGGTAGTTTTTGAAGCAGTTTTTCGGTGGTTTTCGAGCAAAATTGCTGTACTAGGTGCTACCTTTTCCGTGGTATGCTCTCCTGGTACTGAACACTCAAAAACTGGTAGTTTTTGAAGCAGTTTTTCGGTGGTTTTCGAGCAAAATTGCTGTACTAGGTTCTACCTCTTCCGTGGTATGTTCTTCTGGTACTGAACACTCGAAAACTGGTAGTTTTTGAAGCAGTTTTTCGGTGGTTTTCGAGCAAAATTGCTGTACTAGGTGCTACCTCTTCCGTGGTATGTTCTCCTGGTACTGAACACTCGAAAACTGGTAGTTTTTGAAGCAGTTTTTCGGTGGTTTTCGAGCAAAATTGCTGTACTAGGTGCCACTTTTTCCGTGGTATGCTCTCTTGGTACTATACATTCGAAAACTGGTAGTTCTTGAAGCAGTTTTTCGGTGGTTTTCGAGCAAAATTGCTGTACTAGGTGCTACCTCTTCCGTGGTATGCTCTCCTGGTACTATACATTCGAAAACTGGTAGTTTTTGAAGCTGTTTTTCGGTGGTTTTCGAGCAAAATTGCTGTACTAGGTGCTACCTCTTCCGCGGTATGCTCTCCTGCTACTTTACATTCGAAAACTGGTAGTTTTTGAAGCTGTTTTTCGGTGGTTTTCGAGCAAAATTGCTGTACTAGGTGCCACTTTTTCCGTGGTATGCTCTCCTGGTACTATACATTCGAAAACTGGTAGTTTTTGAAGCAGTTTTTCGGTGGTTTTCGAGCAAAATTGCTGTACTAGGTGCTACCTTTTCCGTGGTATGCTCTCCTGGTACTGAACACTCGAAAACTGGTAGTTTTTGAAGCAGATTGTCGGTGGTTTTCGATCAAAATTGCTGTACTAGGTGCCACTTTTTTCGTGGTATGTTCTCCTGGTACTGAACATTCGAAAACTGGTTGTTGTTGAAGCAGTTTTTCGGTGGTTTTCGAGCAAAATTGCTGTACTAGGTGCTATCTCTTCCGCGGTATGCTCTCCTGCTACTATACATTCGAAAACTGGTAGTTTTTGAAGCAGTTTTTCGGTGGTTTTCGAGCAAAATTGCTGTACTAGGTGCCACTTTTTCCGTGGTATGCTCTCCTGGTACTATACATTCGAAAACTGGTAGTTTTTGAAGCAGTTTTTCGGTGGTTTTCGAGCAAAATTGCGTACTAGGTGCTACCTTTTCCGTGGTATGCTCTCCTGGTACTGAACACTCGAAAACTGGTAGTTTTTGAACCAGATTGTCGGTGGTTTTCGATCAAAATTGCTGTACTAGGTGCCACTTTTTTCGTGGTATGTTCTCCTGGTACTGAACATTCGAAAACTGGTAGTTTTTGAAGCAGTTTTTCGGTGGTTTTCGAGCAAAATTGCTGTACTAGGTGCTACCTCTTCCGCGGTATGCTCTCCTGCTACTATACATTCGAAAACTGGTAGTTTTTGAAGCAGTTTTTCGGTGGTTTTCGAGCAAAATTGCTGTACTAGGTGCTACCTTTTCCGTGGTATGCTCTCCTGGTACTATACATTCGAAAACTGGTAGTTTTTGAAGCAGTTTTTCGGTGGTTTTCGAGAAAAATTACTGTACTAGGTGCTACCTCTTCCGTGGTATGCTCTCCTGGTACTGAACACTCGAAAACTGGTAGTTTTTGAAGCAGTTTTTCGGTGGTTTTCGAGCAAAATTGCTGTACTAGGTGCCACTTTTTCCGTAGTATGCTCTCCTGGTACTATACATTCGAAAACTGGTAGTTTTTGAAGCAGTTTTTCGGTGGTTTTCGAGCAAAATTGCTGTACTAGGTGCTACCTTTTCCGTGGTATGCTCTCCTGGTACTGAACACTCAAAAACTGGTAGTTTTTGAAGCAGTTTTTCGGTGGTTTTCGAGCAAAATTGCTGTACTAGGTGCTACCTCTTCCGTGGTATGTTCTCCTGGTACTGAACACTCGAAAACTGGTAGTTTTTGAAGCAGTTTTTCGGTGGTTTTCGAGCAAAATTGCTGTACTAGGTGCTACCTCTTCCGTGGTATGCTCTCCTGGTACTGAACACTCGAAAACTGGTAGTTTTTGAAGCAGTTTTTCGGTGGTTTTCGAGCAAAATTGCTGTACTAGGTGCCACTTTTTTCGTGGTATGTTCTCCTGGTACTGAACATTCGAAAACTGGTAGTTTTTGAAGCAGTTTTTCGGTGGTTTTCGAGCAAAATTGCTGTACTAGGTGCTACCTCTTCCGTGGTATGCTCTCCTGGTACTGAACACTCGAAAACTGGTAGTTTTTGAAGCAGTTTTTCGGTGGTTTTCGAGCAAAGTTGCTGTACTAGGTTCTACGTCTTCCGTGGTATGCTCTCCTGGTACTAAACACTCGAAAACTGGTAGTTTTTGAAGCAGTTTTTCGGTGGTTTTCGAGCAAAATTGTTTTACTTGGTGCTACCTTCTTCCGTGGTATGCTCTCCAGGTACTATACATTCGAAAAATGGTAGTTTTTGAAGCAGTTTTTCGGTGGTTTTCGAGCAAAATTGCTGTACTAGGTGCCACTTTTTTCGTGGTATGTTCTCCTGGTACTGAACATTCGAAAACTGGTAGTTTTTGAAGCAGTTTTTCGGTGGTTTTCGAGCAAAATTGCTGTACTAGGTGCTACCTCTTCCGTGGTATGCTCTCCTGGTACTGAACACTCGAAAACTGGTAGTTTTTGAAGCAGTTTTTCGGTGGTTTTCGAGCAAAATTGCTGTACTAGGTTCTACGTCTTCCGTGGTATGCTCTCCTGGTACTAAATTCTCGAAAACTGGTAGTTTTTGAAGCAGTTTTTCGGTGGTTTTCGAGCAAAATTGCTGTACTAGGTGCTACCTCTTCCGCGGTATGCTCTCCTGGTACTGAACACTCGAAAACTGGTAGTTTTTGAAGCAGTTTTTTGGTGGTTTTCGAGCAAAATTGTTGTACTAGGTGCTTTCTCTTCAGTGGTATGCTCTCCTGGTACTGTACACTCGAAAACTGGTAGTTTTTGAAGCAGTTTTTCGGTGGTTTTCGAGCAAAATTGCTGTACTAGGTGCTACCTCTTCCGTGGTATGCTCTCCTGGTACTATACATTCAAAAACTGGTAGTTCTTGAAGCAGTTTTTCGGTGGTTTTCGAGCAAAATTGCTGTACTAGGTGCTACCTCTTCCGTGGTATACTCTCTTGGTACTATACATTCGAAAACTGGTAGTTTTTGAAGCAGTTTTTCGGTGGTTTTCGAGCAAAATTGCTGTACTAGGTGCTACCTCTTCCGTGGTATGCTCTCCTGGTACTATACATTCGAAAACTGGTAGTTTTTGAAGCAGTTTTTCGGTGGTTTTCGAGCAAAATTGTTGTACTAGGTGCTACCTCTTCAGTGGTATGCTCTCCTGGTACTGTACACTCGAAAACTGGTAGTTTTTGAAGCAGTTTTTCGGTGGTTTTCGAGCAAAATTGCTGTACTAGGTGCTACCTCTCCAGTGGTATGCTCTCCTGGTACTATACATTCGAAAACTGGTAGTTTTTGAAGCAGTTTTTCGGTGGTTTTCGAGCAAAATTGCTGTGCTAGGTGCTACCTCTTCCGGGGTATGCTCTCCTGGTACTATACATTCGAAAACTGGTAGTTTTTGAAGCAGTTTTTCGGTGGTTTTCGAGAAAAATTGCTGTACTAGGTGCTACCTCTTCCGTGGTATGCTCTCCTGGTACTATACATTCGAAAACTGGTAGTTTTTGAAGCAGTTTTTCGGTGGTTTTCGAGCAAAATTGCTGTACTAGGTGCTACCTCTTCCGTGGTATGCTCTCTTGGTACTATACATTCGAAAACTGGTAGTTCTTGAAGCAGTTTTTCGGTGGTTTTCGAGCAAAATTGCTGTACTAGGTGCTACCTCTTCCGTGGTATGCTCTCCTGGTACTATACATTCGAAAACTGGTAGTTTTTGAAGCTGTTTTTCGGTGGTTTTCGAGCAAAATTGTTTTACTAGGTGCTACCTCTTCCGTGGTATGCTCTCTTGGTACTATACATTCGAAAACTGGTAGTTCTTGAAGCAGTTTTTCGGTGGTTTTCGAGCAAAATTGCTGTACTAGGTGCTACCTCTTCCGTGGTATGTTCTCCTGGTACTATACATTCGAAAACTGGTAGTTTTTGAAGCAGATTGTCGGTGGTTTTCGAGCAAAATTGCTGTACTAGGTGCTACCTCTTCCGCGGTATGCTCTCCTGCTACTATACATTCGAAAACTGGTAGTTTTTGAAGCTGTTTTTCGGTGGTTTTCGAGCAAAATTGCTGTACTAGGTGCCACTTTTTCCGTGGTATGCTCTCCTGGTACTATACATTCGAAAACTGGTAGTTTTTGAAGCAGTTTTTCGGTGGTTTTCGAGCAAAATTGCTGTACTAGGTGCTACCTTTTCCGTGGTATGCTCTCCTGGTACTGAACACTCGAAAACTGGTAGTTTTTGAAGCAGATTGTCGGTGGTTTTCGATCAAAATTGCTGTACTAGGTGCCACTTTTTCCGTGGTATGTTCTCCTGGTACTGAACATTCGAAAACTGGTAGTTTTTGAAGCAGTTTTTCGGTGGTTTTCGAGCAAAATTGTTTTACTAGGTGCTACCTCTTCCGTGGTATGCTCTCCAGGTACTATACATTCGAAAACTGGTAGTTTTTGAAGCAGTTTTTCGGCGGTTTTCGAGCAAAATTGCTGTACTAGGTGCTACCTCTTCTGTGGTATGCTCTCCTGGTACTATACATTCGAAAACTGGTAGTTTTTGAAGCAGTTTTTCGGTGGTTTTCGAGCAAAATTGCTGTACTAGGTGCTACCTCTTCCGTGGTATGCTCTCTTGGTACTATACATTCGAAAACTGGTAGTTTTTGAATCAGTTTTTCGGTGGTTTTCGAGCAAAATTGCTGTACTAGGTGCTACCTCTTCCGTGGTATGCTCGCCTGGTACTATACATTCGAAAACTGGTAGTTTTTGAAGCAGTTTTTCGGTGGTTTTCGAGAAAAATTACTGTACTAGGTGCTACCTCTTCCGTGGTATGCTCTCCTGGTACTGAACACTCGAAAACTGGTAGTTTTTGAAGCAGTTTTTCGGTGGTTTTCGAGCAAAATTGCTGTACTAGGTGCCACTTTTTCCGTGGTATGCTCTCCTGGTACTATACATTCGAAAACTGGTAGTTTTTGAAGCAGTTTTTCGGTGGTTTTCGAGCAAAATTGCTGTACTAGGTGCTACCTTTTCCGTGGTATGCTCTCCTGGTACTGAACACTCAAAAACTGGTAGTTTTTGAAGCAGTTTTTCGGTGGTTTTCGAGCAAAATTGCTGTACTAGGTTCTACCTCTTCCGTGGTATGTTCTCCTGGTACTGAACACTCGAAAACTGGTAGTTTTTGAAGCAGTTTTTCGGTGGTTTTCGAGCAAAATTGCTGTACTAGGTGCTACCTCTTCCGTGGTATGTTCTCCTGGTACTGAACACTCGAAAACTGGTAGTTTTTGAAGCAGTTTTTCGGTGGTTTTCGAGCAAAATTGCTGTACTAGGTTCCACTTTTTCCGTGGTATGTTCTCTTGGTACTATACATTCGAAAACTGGTAGTTCTTGAAGCAGTTTTTCGGTGGTTTTCGAGCAAAATTGCTGTACTAGGTGCTACCTCTTCCGTGGTATGCTCTCCTGGTACTATACATTCGAAAACTGGTAGTTTTTGAAGCTGTTTTTCGGTGGTTTTCGAGCAAAATTGCTGTACTAGGTGCTACCTCTTCCGTGGTATGCTCTCCTGCTACTATACATTCGAAAACTGGTAGTTTTTGAAGCTGTTTTTCGGTGGTTTTCGAGCAAAATTGCTGTACTAGGTGCCACTTTTTCCGTGGTATGCTCTCCTGGTACTATACATTCGAAAACTGGTAGTTTTTGAAGCAGTTTTTCGGTGGTTTTCGAGCAAAATTGCTGTACTAGGTGCTACCTCTTCCGTGGTATGCTCTCCTGGTACTGAACACTCGAAAACTGGTAGTTTTTGAAGCAGATTGTCGGTGGTTTTCGATCAAAATTGCTGTACTAGGTGCCACTTTTTTCGTGGTATGTTCTCCTGGTACTGAACATTCGAAAACTGGTAGTTTTTGAAGCAGTTTTTCGGTGGTTTTCGAGCAAAATTGCTGTACTAGGTGCTACCTCTTCCGCGGTATGCTCTCCTGCTACTATACATTCGAAAACTGGTAGTTTTTGAAGCAGTTTTTCGGTGGTTTTCGAGCAAAATTGCTGTGCTTGGTGCTACCTCTTCCGTGGTATGCTCTCCTGGTACTATACATTCGAAAACTGGTAGTTTTTGAAGCAGTTTTTCGGTGGTTTTCGAGCAAAATTGCTGTACTAGGTGCTACCTTTTCCGTGGTATGCTCTCCTGGTACTGAACACTCGAAAACTGGTAGTTTTTGAAGCAGATTGTCGGTGGTTTTCGATCAAAATTGCTGTACTAGGTGCCACTTTTTTCGTGGTATGTTCTCCTGGTACTGAACATTCGAAAACTGGTAGTTTTTGAAGCAGTTTTTCGGTGGTTTTCGAGCAAAATTGTTTTACTAGGTGCTACCTCTTCCGTGGTATGCTCTCCAGGTACTATACATTCGAAAACTGGTAGTTTTTGAAGCAGTTTTTCGGCGGTTTTCGAGCAAAATTGCTGTACTAGGTGCTACCTCTTCTGTGGTATGCTCTCCTGGTACTATACATTCGAAAACTGGTAGTTTTTGAAGCAGTTTTTCGGTGGTTTTCGAGCAAAATTGCTGTACTAGGTGCCACTTTTCCGTGGTATGCTCTCCTGGTACTATACATTCGAAAACTGGTAGTTTTTGAAGCAGTTTTTCGGTGGTTTTCGAGCAAAATTGCTGTACTAGGTGCTACCTTTTCCGTGGTATGCTCTCCTGGTACTGAACACTCGAAAACTGGTAGTTTTTGAAGCAGTTTTTCGGTGGTTTTCGAGCAAAATTGCTGTACTAGGTGCTACCTCTTCCGTGGTATGCTCTCCTGGTACTATACATTCGAAAACTGATAGTTTTTGAAGCAGTTTTTCGGTGGTTTTCGATCAAAATTGCTGTACTAGGTGCCACTTTTTTCGTGGTATGTTCTCCTGGTACTGAACATTCGAAAACTGGTAGTTTTTGAAGCAGTTTTTCGGTGGTTTTCGAGCAAAATTGTTTTACTAGGTGCTACCTCTTCCGTGGTATGCTCTCCAGGTACTATACATTCGAAAACTGGTAGTTTTTGAAGCAGTTTTTCGGCGGTTTTCGAGCAAAATTGCTGTACTAGGTGCTACCTCTTCTGTGGTATGCTCTCCTGCTACTATACATTCGAAAACTGGTAGTTTTTGAAGCTGTTTTTCGGTGGTTTTCGAGCAAAATTGCTGTACTAGGTGCTACCTCTTCCGTGGTATGCTCTCCTGGTACTATACATTCGAAAACTGGTAGTTTTTGAAGCAGTTTTTCGGTGGTTTTCGAGCAAAATTGCTGTACTAGGTGCTACCTTTTCCGTGGTATGCTCTCCTGGTACTGAACACTCGAGAACTGGTAGTTTTCGAAGCAGTTTTTCGGTGGTTTTCGAGCAAAATTGCTGTACTAGGTGCTACCTCTTCCGTGGTATGCTCTCCTGGTACTATACATTCGAAAACTGATAGTTTTTGAAGCAGTTTTTCGGTGGTTTTCGAGCAAAATTGCTGTACTAGGTGCTACCTCTTCCGTGGTATGCTCTCCTGCTACTATACATTCGAAAACTGGTAGTTTTTGAAGCAGTTTTTCGGTGGTTTTCGAGCAAAATTGCTGTACTAGGTGCTACCTCTTCCGTGGTATGCTCTCCTGGTACTATACATTCGAAAACTGGTAGTTTTTGAAGCAGTTTTTCGGTGGTTTTCGAGCAAAATTGCTGTACTAGGTGCTACCTCTTCCGTGGTATGCTCTCCTGGTACTATACATTCGAAAACTGGTAGTTTTTGAAGCAGTTTTTCGGTGGTTTTCGAGAAAAATTGCTGTACTAGGTGCTACCTTTTCCGTGGTATGCTCTCCTGGTACTATACATTCGAAAGCTGGTAGTTTCTGAAGCAGTTTTTTGGTGGTTTTCGAGCAAAATTGCTGTGCTAGGTGCTACCTCTTCCGGGGTATGCTCTCCTGGTACTATACATTCGAAAACTGGTAGTTTTTGAAGCAGTTTTTCGGTGGTTTTCGAGAAAAATTGCTGTACTAGGTGCTACCTCTGCCGTGGTATGCTCTCCTGGTACTATACATTCGAAAACTGGTAGTTTTTGAAGCAGTTTTTTGGTGGTTTTCGAGCAAAATTGTTGTACTAGGTGCTACCTCTTCCGTGGTTTGCTCTCCTGGTACTGAACACTCGAAAACTGATAGTTTTTGAAGCAGTTTTTCGGTGGTTTCGAGTAAAATTGCTGTACTAGGTGCTACCTTTTCCGTGGTATGCTCTCCTGGTACTATACATTCGAAAACTGGTAGTTTTTGAAGTTGTTTTTCGGTGTTTTTCGAGCAAAATTGCTGTACTAGGTTCTACCTCTTCCGTGGTATGCTCTCCTGGTACTATACATTCGAAAACTGGTGTTTTTTGAAGCAGATTTTCGGTGGTTTTCGAGCAAAATTGTTGTACTAGGTGCTTTCTCTTCAGTGGTATGCTCTCCTGGTACTGTACACTCGAAAACTGGTAGTTTTTGAAGCTGTTTTTCGGTGGTTTTCGAGCAAAATTTCTTTACTAGGTGCTACCTCTTCCGTGGTATGCTCTCCTGGTACTGAACACTCGAAAACTGGTAGTTTTTGAAGCAGTTTTTCGGTGGTTTTCGAGCAAAATTGCTGTACTAGGTGCCACTTTTTCCGTGGTATGCTCTCCAGGTACTATACATTCGAAAACTGGTAGTTTTTGAAGCAGTTTTTCGGCGGTTTTCGAGCAAAATTGCTGTACTAGGTGCTACCTCTTCTGTGGTATGCTCTCCTGGTACTATACATTCGAAAACTGGTAGTTTTTGAAGCAGTTTTTCGGTGGTTTTCGAGCAAAATTGCTGTACTAGGTGCCACTTTTTCCGTGGTATGCTCTCCTGGTACTATACATTCGAAAACTGGTAGTTTTTGAAGCAGTTTTTCGGTGGTTTTCGAGCAAAATTGCTGTACTAGGTGCTACCTTTTCCGTGGTATGCTCTCCTGGTACTGAACACTCGAAAACTGGTAGTTTTTGAAGCAGTTTTTCGGTGGTTTTCGAGCAAAATTGCTGTACTAGGTGCTACCTCTTCCGTGGTATGCTCTCCTGGTACTATACATTCGAAAACTGATAGTTTTTGAAGCAGTTTTTCGGTGGTTTTCGATCAAAATTGCTGTACTAGGTGCCACTTTTTCCGTGGTATGCTCTCCAGGTACTATACATTCGAAAACTGGTAGTTTTTGAAGCAGTTTTTCGGCGGTTTTCGAGCAAAATTGCTGTACTAGGTGCTACCTCTTCTGTGGTATGCTCTCCTGGTACTATACATTCGAAAACTGGTAGTTTTTGAAGCAGTTTTTCGGTGGTTTTCGAGCAAAATTGCTGTACTAGGTGCCACTTTTTCCGTGGTATGCTCTCCTGGTACTATACATTCGAAAACTGGTAGTTTTTGAAGCTGTTTTTCGGTGGTTTTCGAGCAAAATTTCTGTACTAGGTGCTACCTCTTCCGTGGTATGCTCTCCTGGTACTGAACACTCGAAAACTGGTAGTTTTTGAAGCAGTTTTTCGGTGGTTTTCGAGCAAAATTGCTGTACTAGGTGCCACTTTTTCCGTGGTATGCTCTCCAGGTACTATACATTCGAAAACTGGTAGTTTTTGAAGCAGTTTTTCGGTGGTTTTCGAGCAAAATTGTTTTACTAGGTGCTACCTCTTCCGTGGTATGCTCTCCAGGTACTATACATTCGAAAACTGGTAGTTTTTGAAGCAGTTTTTCGGCGGTTTTCGAGCAAAATTGCTGTACTAGGTGCTACCTCTTCTGTGGTATGCTCTCCTGCTACTATACATTCGAAAACTGGTAGTTTTTGAAGCTGTTTTTCGGTGGTTTTCGAGCAAAATTGCTGTACTAGGTGCTACCTCTTCCGTGGTATGCTCTCCTGGTACTATACATTCGAAAACTGGTAGTTTTTGAAGCAGTTTTTTGGTGGTTTTCGAGCAAAATTGCTGTACTAGGTGCTACCTTTTCCGTGGTATGCTCTCCTGGTACTGAACACTCGAGAACTGGTAGTTTTCGAAGCAGTTTTTCGGTGGTTTTCGAGCAAAATTGCTGTACTAGGTGCTACCTCTTCCGTGGTATGCTCTCCTGGTACTATACATTCGAAAACTGATAGTTTTTGAAGCAGTTTTTCGGTGGTTTTCGAGCAAAATTGCTGTACTAGGTGCTACCTCTTCCGTGGTATGCTCTCCTGCTACTATACATTCGAAAACTGGTAGTTTTTGAAGCAGTTTTTCGGTGGTTTTCGAGCAAAATTGCTGTACTAGGTGCTACCTCTTCCGTGGTATGCTCTCCTGGTACTATACATTCGAAAACTGGTAGTTTTTGAAGCAGTTTTTCGGTGGTTTTCGAGCAAAATTGCTGTACTAGGTGCTACCTCTTCCGTGGTATGCTCTCCTGGTACTATACATTCGAAAACTGGTAGTTTTTGAAGCAGTTTTTCGGTGGTTTTCGAGAAAAATTGCTGTACTAGGTGCTACCTCTGCCGTGGTATGCTCTCCTGGTACTATACATTCGAAAACTGGTAGTTTTTGAAGCAGTTTTTTGGTGGTTTTCGAGCAAAATTGTTGTACTAGGTGCTACCTCTTCCGTGGTTTGCTCTCCTGGTACTGAACACTCGAAAACTGATAGTTTTTGAAGCAGTTTTTCGGTGGTTTCGAGTAAAATTGCTGTACTAGGTGCTACCTTTTCCGTGGTATGCTCTCCTGGTACTATACATTCGAAAACTGGTAGTTTTTGAAGTTGTTTTTCGGTGTTTTTCGAGCAAAATTGCTGTACTAGGTTCTACCTCTTCCGTGGTATGCTCTCCTGGTACTATACATTCGAAAACTGGTGTTTTTTGAAGCAGATTTTCGGTGGTTTTCGAGCAAAATTGTTGTACTAGGTGCTTTCTCTTCAGTGGTATGCTCTCCTGGTACTGTACACTCGAAAACTGGTAGTTTTTGAAGCTGTTTTTCGGTGGTTTTCGAGCAAAATTTCTTTACTAGGTGCTACCTCTTCCGTGGTATGCTCTCCTGGTACTGAACACTCGAAAACTGGTAGTTTTTGAAGCAGTTTTTCGGTGGTTTTCGAGCAAAATTGCTGTACTAGGTGCTACCTTTTCCGTGATATGCTCTCCTGGTACTGAACACTCGAAAACTGGTAGTTTTTGAAGCAGTTTTTCGGTGTTTTTCGAGCAAAATTGCTGTACTAGGTTCTACCTCTTCCGTGGTATGCTCTCCTGGTACTATACATTCGAAAACTGGTGTTTTTTGAAGCAGATTTTCGGTGGTTTTCGAGCAAAATTGTTGTACTACGTGCTACCTTTTCAGTGGTATGCTCTCCTGAAACTGTACACTCGAAAACTGGTAGTTTTTGAAGCTGTTTTTCGGTGGTTTTCGAGCAAAATTGCTGTACTAGGTGCTACCTCTGCCGTGGTATGCTCCCCTGGTACTATACATTCGAAAACTGGTAGTTTTTGAAGCTGTTTTTCGGTGGTTTTCGAGCAAAATTGCTGTACTAGGTGCCACTTTTTCCGTGGTATGCTCTCCTGCTACTATACATTCGAAAACTGGTAGTTTTTGAAGCAGTTTTTCGGTGGTTTTCGAGCAAAATTGCTGTACTAGGTGCCACTTTTTCCGTGGTATGCTCTCCTGGTACTGAACACTCGAAAACTGGTAGTTTTTGAAGCAGTTTTTCGGCGGTTTTCGAGCAAAATTGCTGTACTAGGTGCTACCTCTTCTGTGGTATGCTCTCCTGGTACTATACATTCGAAAACTGGTAGTTTTTGAAGCAGCTTTTCGGCGGTTTTCGAGCAAAATTGCTGTACTAGGTGCTACCTCTTCCGTGGTATGCTCTCTTGGTACTATACATTCGAAAACTGGTAGTTTTTGAAGCAGTTTTTCGGTGGTTTTCGAGCAAAATTGTTGTACTAGGTGCTCCTCTTCAGTGGTATGCTCTCCTGGTACTGAACACTCGAAAACTGGTAGTTTTTGAAGCAGTTTTTCGGTGGTTTTCGAGCAAAATTGTTTTACTAGGTGCTACCTCTTCCGTGGTATGCTCTCCAGGTACTATACATTCGAAAAATGGTAGTTTTTGAAGCAGTTTTTCGGTGGTTTTCGAGCAAAATTGCTGTACTAGGTGCTACCTCTTCCGTGGTATGCTCTCCTGGTACTTTACATTCGAAAACTGGTAGTTCTTGAAGAAGTTTTTCGGTGGTTTTCGAGCAAAATTGCTGTACTAGGTGCTACCTCTTCCGTGGTATGCTCTCCTGGTACTATACATTCGAAAACTGGTAGTTTTTGAAGCAGAGCAAAATTGCTGTACTAGGTGCCACTTTTTCCGTGGTATGCTCTCCTGGTACTATACATTCGAAAACTGGTAGTTTTTGAAGCAGTTTTTCAGTGGTTTTCGAGCAAAATTGCTGTACTAGGTGCTACCTCTTCCGTGGTATGCTCTCCTGGTACTGAACACTCGAAAACTGGTAGTTTTTGAAGCAGATTGTCGGTGGTTTTCGATCAAAATTGCTGTACTAGGTGCCACTTTTTTCGTGGTATGTTCTCCTGGTACTGAACATTCGAAAACTGGTAGTTTTTGAAGCAGTTTTTCGGTGGTTTTCGAGCAAAATTGCTGTACTAGGTGCTACCTCTTCCGTGGTATGCTCTCCAGGTACTATACATTCGAAAACTAGTAGTTTTTGAAGCAGTTTTTCGGTGGTTTTCGAGCAAAATTGCTGTACTGGGTGCTACCTCTTCTGTGGTATGCTCTCCTGGTACTATACATTCGAAAACTGGTAGTTTTTGAAGCAGTTTTTCGGTGGTTTTCGAGCAAAATTGCTGTACTAGGTGCTACCTCTTCCGTGGTATGCTCTCTTGGTACTATACATTCGAAAACTGGTAGTTTTTGAATCAGTTTTTCGGTGGTTTTCGAGCAAAATTGCTGTACTAGGTGCTACCTTTTCCGTGGTATGCTCTCCTGGTACTATACATTCGAAAACTGGTAGTTTTTGAAGCAGTTTTTCGGTGGTTTTCGAGCAAAATTGCTGTGCTAGGTGCTACCTCTTCCGGGGTATGCTCTCCTGGTACTATACATTCGAAAACTGGTAGTTTTTGAAGCAGTTTTTCGGTGGTTTTCGAGCAAAATTGCTGTACTAGGTGCTACCTCTTCCGTGGTATGCTCTCCTGGTAGTATACATTCGAAAACTGGTAGTTTTTGAAGCAGTTTTTCGGTGGTTTTCGAGCAAAATTGCTGTACTAGGTGCTACCTCTTCCGTGGTATGCTCTCCTGGTACTATACATTCGAAAACTGGTAGTTTTTGAAGCAGTTTTTCGGTGGTTTTCGAGCAAAATTGCTGTGCTAGGTGCTACCTCTTCCGGGGTATGCTCTCCTGGTACTATACATTCGAAAACTGGTAGTTTTTGAAGCAGTTTTTCGGTGGTTTTCGAGAAAAATTGCTGTACTAGGTGCTACCGCTGCCGTGGTATGCTCTCCTGGTACTATACATTCGAAAACTGGTAGTTTTTGAAGCAGTTTTTCGGTGGTTTTCGAGCAAAATTGCTGTACTAGGTGCTACCTCTTCCGTGGTATGCTCTCCTGGTACTGAACACTCGAAAACTGATAGTTTTTGAAGCAGTTTTTCGGTGGTTTTCGAGTAAAATTGCTGTACTAGGTGCTACCTTTTCCGTGATATGCTCTCCTGGTACTGAACACTCGAAAACTGGTAGTTTTTGAAGTTGTTTTTCGGTGTTTTTCGAGCAAAATTGCTGTACTAGGTTCTACCTCTTCCGTGGTATGCTCTCCTGGTACTATACATTCGAAAACTGGTGTTTTTTGAAGCAGATTTTCGGTGGTTTTCGAGCAAAATTGTTGTTCTAGGTGCTACCTCTTCAGTGGTATGCTCTCCTGGTACTGAACACTCGAAAACTGGTAGTTTTTGAAGCTGTTTTTCGGTGGTTTTCGAGCAAAATTACTGTACTAGGTGCTACCACTTCCGTGGTATGCTCTCCTGGTACTGAACATTCGAAAACTGGTAGTTTTTGAAGCAGTTTTTCGATGGTTTTCGAGCAAAATTGCTGTACTAGGTGCTACCTCTTCCGTGGTATGCTCTCCTGGTACTGAACACTCGAAAACTGGTGGTTTTTGAAGCAGTTTTTCGGTGGTTTTCGAGCAAAATTGCTGTACTAGGTGCTACCTCTTCCGTGGTATGCTCTCCTGGTACTATACATTCGAAAACTGGTGCTTTTTGAAGCAGTTTTTCGGTGGTTTTCGAGCAAAATTGCCGTTCTAGGTGGTATGCTCTCCTGGTACTATACATTCGAAAACTGGTAGTTCTTGAAGCAGTTTTTCGGTGGTTTTCGAGCAAAATTGCTGTACTAGGTGCTACCTCTTCCGTGGTATGCTCTCCTGGTACTATACATTCGAAAACTGGTAGTTTTTGAAGCAGTTTTTCGGTGGTTTTCGAGCAAAATTGCTGTACTAGGTGCTACCTCTTCCGTGGTATGCTCTCCTGGTACTATACATTCGAAAACTGGTAGTTTTTGAAGCAGTTTTTTTGTGGTTTTCGAGCAAAATTGCTGTACTAGGTGCTACTTCTCCAGTGGTATGCTCTCCTGGTACTATACATTCGAAAACTGGTAGTTTTTGAAGCAGTTATTTGGTGGTTTTCGAGCAAAATTGCTGTGCTAGGTGCTACCTCTTCCGGGGTATGCTCTCCTGGTACTATACATTCGAAAACTGGTAGTTTTTGAAGCAGTTTTTCGGTGGTTTTCGAGAAAAATTGCTGTACTAGGTGCTACCTCTGCCATGGTATGCTCTCCTGGTACTATACATTCGAAAAGTGGTAGTTTTTGAAGCAGTTTTTCGGTGGTTTTCGAGCAAAATTGCTGTACTAGGTGCTACCTCTTCAGTGGTATGCTCTCCTGGTACTGTACACTCGAAAACTGGTAGTTTTTGAAGCTGTTTTTCGGTTGTATTCGAGCAAAATTACTGTACTAGGTGCTACCTCTTCCGTGGTATGCTCTCCTGGTACTATACATTCGAAAACTGGTAGTTTTTGAAGCTAGTTTTTAATGATTTTCGAGCAAAATTGCTGTACTAGGTGCTACCTCTGCCGTGGTATGCTCTCCTGGTACTATACATTCGAAAAGTGGTAGTTTTTGAAGCAGTTTTTCGGTGGTTTTCGAGCAAAATTGCTGTACTAGGTGCTACCTCTCCAGTGGTATGCTCTCCTGGTACTGAACACTCGAAAACTGATAGTTTTTGAAGCAGTTTTTCGGTGGTTTTCGAGTAAAATTGCTGTACTAGGTGCTACCTTTTCCGTGATATGCTCTCCTGGTACTGAACACTCGAAAACTGGTAGTTTTTGAAGTTGTTATTCGGTGTTTTTCGAGCAAAATTGCTGTACTAGTTTCTACCTCTTCCGTGGTATGCTCTCCTGGTACTATACATTCGAAAACTGGTAGTTTTTGAAGCAGTTTTTCGGTGGTTTTCGAGCAAAATTGCTGTGCTAGGTGCTACCTCTTCCGGGGTATGCTCTCCTGGTACTATACATTCGAAAACTGGTAGTTTTTGAAGCAGTTTTTCGGTGGTTTTCGAGAAAAATTGCTGTACTAGGTGCTACCGCTGCCGTGGTATGCTCTCCTGGTACTATACATTCGAAAACTGGTAGTTTTTGAAGCAGTTTTTCGGTGGTTTTCGAGCAAAATTGCTGTACTAGGTGCTACCTCTTCTGTGGTATGCTCTCCAGGTACTATACATTCGAAAAATGGTAGTTTTTGAAGCAGTTTTTCGGTGGTTTTCGAGCAAAATTGCTGTACTAGGTGCTACCTCTGCCGTGGTATGCTCTCCTGGTACTATACATTCGAAAACTGGTAGTTTTTGAAGCAGTTTTTCGGTGGTTTTCGAGCAAAATTGCTGTACTAGGTGCTACCTCTTCCGTGGTATGCTCTCCTGGTACTATACATTCGAAAACTGGTAGTTTTTGAAGCAGTTTTTCGGTGGTTTTCGAGCAAAATTGCTGTGCTAGGTGCTACCTCTTCCGGGGTATGCTCTCCTGGTACTATACATTCGAAAACTGGTAGTTTTTGAAGCAGTTTTTCGGTGGTTTTCGAGAAAAATTGCTGTACTAGGTGCTACCGCTGCCGTGGTATGCTCTCCTGGTACTATACATTCGAAAACTGGTAGTTTTTGAAGCAGTTTTTCGGTGGTTTTCGAGCAAAATTGCTGTACTAGGTGCTACCTCTTCCGTGGTATGCTCTCCTGGTACTGAACACTCGAAAACTGATAGTTTTTGAAGCAGTTTTTCGGTGGTTTTCGAGCAAAATTGCTGTTCTAGGTGCTACCTTTTCCGTGATATGCTCTCCTGGTACTGAACACTCGAAAACTGGTAGTTTTTGAAGTTTTTTTTTCGGTGTTTTTCGAGCAAAATTGCTGTACTAGGTTCTACCTCTTCCGTGGTATGCTCTCCTGGTACTATACATTCGAAAACTGGTGTTTTTTGAAGCAGATTTTCGGTGGTTTTCGAGCAAAATTGTTGTACTAGGTGCTACCTCTTCAGTGGTATGCTCTCCTGGTACTGAACACTCGAAAACTGGTAGTTTTTGAAGCTGTTTTTCGGTGGTTTTCGAGCAAAATTACTGTACTAGGTGATACCTCTTCCGTGGTATGCTCTCCTGGTACTGAACACTCGAAAACTGGTAGTTTTTGAAGCAGTTTTTCGGTGGTTTTCGAGCAAAATTGCTGTACTAGGTGCTACCTCTTCCGTGGTATGCTCTCCTGGTACTGAACACTCGAAAACTGGTGGTTTTTGAAGCAGTTTTTCGGTGGTTTTCGAGCAAAATTGCTGTACTAGGTGCTACCTCTTCCGTGGTATGCTTTCCTGGTACTATACATTCGAAAACTGGTGCTTTTTGAAGCAGTTTTTCGGTGGTTTTCGAGCAAAATTGCCGTTCTAGGTGGTATGCTCTCCTGGTACTATACATTCGAAAACTGGTAGTTCTTGAAGCAGTTTTTCGGTGGTTTTCGAGCAAAATTGCTGTACTAGGTGCTACCTCTTCCGTGGTATGCTCTCCTGGTACTATACATTCGAAAACTGGTAGTTTTTGAAGCAGTTTTTCGGTGGTTTTCGAGCAAAATTGCTGTACTAGGTGCTACCTCTTCCGTGGTATGCTCTCCTGGTACTATACATTCGAAAACTGGTAGTTTTTGAAGCAGTTTTTCGGTGTTTTTCGAGCAAAATTGCTGTACTAGGTGCTACCTCTCCAGTGGTATGCTCTCCTGGTACTATACATTCGAAAACTGGTAGTTTTTGAAGCAGTTATTTGGTGGTTTTCGAGCAAAATTGCTGTGCTAGGTGCTACCTATTCCGGGGTATGCTCTCCTTGTACTATACATTCGAAAACTGGTAGTTTTTGAAGCAGTTTTTCGGTGGTTTTCGAGCAAAATTGCTGTACTAGGTGCTTCCTCTGCCATGGTATGCTCTCCTGGTACTATACATTCGAAAACTGGTAGTTTTTGAAGCAGTTTTTTGGTGGTTTTCGAGCAAAATTGCTGTACTAGGTGCTACCTCTTCAGTGGTATGCTCTCCTGGTACTGTACACTCGAAAACTGGTAGTTTTTGAAGCTGTTTTTCGGTTGTTTTCGAGCAAAATTACTGTACTAGGTGCTACCTCTTCCGTGGTATGCTCTCCTGGTACTATACATTCGAAAACTGGTAGTTTTTGAAGCTAGTTTTTAATGATTTTCGAGCAAAATTGCTGTACTAGGTGCTACCTCTGCCGTGGTATGCTCTCCTGGTACTATACATTCGAAAACTGGTAGTTTTTGAAGCAGTTTTTCGGTGGTTTTCGAGCAAAATTGCTGTACTAGGTGCTACCTCTCCAGTGGTATGCTCTCCTGGTACTGAACACTCGAAAACTGATAGTTTTTGAAGCAGTTTTTCGGTGGTTTTCGAGTAAAATTGCTGTACTAGGTGCTACCTTTTCCGTGGTATGCTCTCCTGGTACTGAACACTCGAAAACTGGTAGTTTTTGAAGTTGTTATTCGGTGGTTTTCGAGCAAAAATGCTGTACTAGGTTCTACCTCTTCCGTAGTATGCTCTCCTGGTACTATACATTCGAAAACTGGTGTTTTTTGAAGCAGATTTTCGGTGGTTTTCGAGCAAAATTGTTGTACTAGGTGCTACCTCTTCAGTGGTATGCTCTCCTGGTACTGTACACTCGAAAACTGGTAGTTTTTGTAGCTGTTTTTCGGTTGTTTTCGAGCAAAATTGCTGTACTATGTGCTACCTCTTCCGTGGTATGCTCTCCTGGTACTATACATTCGAAAACTGGTAGTTTTTGAAGCAGTTTTTCGGTGGTTTTCGAGCAAAATTACTGTACTAGGTGCTACCTCTTCCGTGGTATGCTCTCCTGGTACTGAACACTCGAAAACTGGTGGTTTTTGAAGCAGTTTTTCGGTGGTTTTCGAGCAAAATTGCTGTACTAGGTGCTACCTCTTCCGTGGTATGCTCTCCTGCTACTATACATTCGAAAACTGGTGTTTTTTGAAGCAGTTTTTCGGTGGTTTTCGAGCAAAATTGCTGTACTAGGTGCCACTTTTTCCGTGGTATGCTCTCCTGGTACTATACATTCGAAAACTGGTAGTTTTTGAAGCAGTTTTTCAGTGGTTTTCGAGCAAAATTGCTGTACTAGGTGCTACCTCTTCCGTGGTATGCTCTCCTGGTACTATACATTCAAAAACTGGTAGTTTTTGAAGCAGTTTTTCGATGGTTTTCGAGCAAAATTGTTGTACTAGGTGCTACCTCTTCCGTGGTATGCTCTCCTGGTACTTTACATTCGAAAACTGGTAGTTTTTGAAGCAGTTTTTCGGTGGTTTTCGAGCAAAATTGTTTTACTAGGTGCTACCTCTTCCGTGGTATGCTCTCTTGGTACTATACATTCGAAAACTGGTAGTTTTTGAATCAGTTTTTCGGTGGTTTTCGAGCAAAATTGCTGTACTAGGTGCTACCTCTTCCGTGGTATGCTCTCCTGGTACTGAACATTCGAAAACTGGTAGTTTTTGAAGCAGTTTTTCGGTGGTTTTCGAGCAAAATTGCTGTACTAGGTGCTACCTCTGCCGTGGTATGCTCTCTTGGTACTATACATTCGAAAACTGGTAGTTTTTGAAGCAGTTTTTCGGTGGTTTTCGAGCAAAATTGCTGTACTAGGTGCTACCTCTGCCGTGGTATGCTCTCCTGGTACTATACATTCGAAAACTGGTAGTTTTTGAAGCAGTTTTTCGGTGGTTTTCGAGCAAAATTGCTGTACTAGGTGCTACCTCTTCCGTGGTATGCTCTCCTGGTACTATACATTCGAAAACTGGTAGTTTTTGAAGCAGTTTTTCGGTGGTTTTCGAGAAAAATTGCTGTACTAGGTGCTACCTCTTCCGTGGTATGCTCTCCTGGTACTATACATTCGAAAACTGGTAGTTTTTGAAGCAGTTTTTTGGTGGTTTTCGAGCAAAATTGCTGTACTAGGTGCTACCTCTTCCGTGGTATGCTCTCCTGGTACTGAACACTCGAAAACTGATAGTTTTTGAAGCAGTTTTTCGGTGGTTTTCGAGTAAAATTGCTGTACTAGGTGCTACCTTTTCCGTGATATGCTCTCCTGGTACTGAACACTCGAAAACTGGCAGTTTTTGAAGTTGTTTTTCGGTGGTTTTCGAGCAAAATTGCTGTACTAGGTTCTACCTCTTCCGTGGTATGCTCTCCTGGTACTATACATTCGAAAACTGGTGTTTTTTGAAGCAGATTTTCGGTGGTTTTCGAGCAAAATTGTTGTACTAGGTGCTACCTCTTCAGTGGTATGCTCTCCTGGTACTGAACATTCGAAAACTGGTAGTTTTTGAAGCTGTTTTTCGGTGGTTTTCGAGCAAAATTACTGTACTAGGTGCTACCTCTTCCGTGGTATGCTCTCCTGGTACTGAACACTCGAAAACTGGTAGTTTTCGAAGCTGTTTTTCGGTGGTTTTCGAGCAAAATTGCTGTACTAGGTGCTACCTCTTCCGTGGTATGCTCTCCTGGTACTGAACACTCGAAAACTGGTGTTTTTTGAAGCAGTTTTTCGGTGGTTTTCGAGCAAAATTGCTGTACTAGGTGCTACCTCTTCTGTGGTATGCTCTCCTGGTACTATACATTCGAAAACTGGTAGTTTTTGAAGCAGTTTTTCGGTGGTTTTCGAGCAAAATTGCTGTACTAGGTGCTACCTCTTCCGTGGTATGCTCTCTTGGTACTATACATTCGAAAACTGGTAGTTTTTGAAGCAGTTTTTCGGTGGTTTTTGAGCAAAATTGCTGTACTAAGTGCTACCTCTTCTGTGGTATGCTCTCCTGGTACTATACATTCGAAAACTGGTAGTTTTTGAAGCAGTTTTTCGGTGGTTTTCGAGCAAAATTGTTGTACTAGGTGCTCTTCTTCAGTGGTATGCTCTCCTGGTACTGAACACTCGAAAACTGGTAGTTTTGAAGCAGTTTTTCGGTGGTTTTCGAGCAAAATTGTTTTACTAGGTGCTACCTCTTCCGTGGTATGCTCTCCAGGTACTATACATTCGAAAAATGGTAGTTTTTGAAGCAGTTTTTCGGTGGTTTTCGAGCAAAATTGCTGTACTAGGTGCTACCTCTTCCGTGGTATGCTCTCCTGGTACTTTACATTCGAAAACTGGTAGTTCTGGAAGCAGTTTTTCGGTGGTTTTCGAGCAAAATTGCTGTACTAGGTGCTACCTCTTCCGTGGTATGCTCTCCTGGTACTATACATTCGAAAACTGGTAGTTTTTGAAGCAGAGCAAAATTGCTGTACTAGGTGCCACTTTTTCCGTGGTATGCTCTCCTGGTACTATACATTCGAAAACTGGTAGTTTTTGAAGCAGTTTTTCAGTGGTTTTCGAGCAAAATTGCTGTACTAGGTGCTACCTCTTCCGTGGTATGCTCTCCTGGTACTGAACACTCGAAAACTGGTAGTTTTTGAAGCAGATTGTCGGTGGTTTTCGATCAAAATTGCTGTACTAGGTGCCACTTTTTTCGTGGTATGTTCTCCTGGTACTATACATTCGAAAACTGGTAGTTTTTGAAGCAGTTTTTCGGTGGTTTTCGAGCAAAATTGCTGTACTAGGTGCTACCTCTTCCGTGGTATGCTCTCCAGGTACTATACATTCGAAAACTGGTAGTTTTTGAAGCTGTTTTTCGGTGGTTTTCGAGCAAAATTGCTGTACTAGGTGCTACCTCTTCTGTGGTATGCTCTCCTGGTACTATACATTCGAAAACTGGTAGTTTTTGAAGCAGTTTTTCGGTGGTTTTCGAGCAAAATTGCTGTACTAGGTGCTACCTCTTCCGTGGTATGCTCTCTTGGTACTATACATTCGAAAACTGGTAGTTTTTGAATCAGTTTTTCGGTGGTTTTCGAGCAAAATTGCTGTACTAGGTGCTACCTTTTCCGTGGTATGCTCTCCTGGTACTATACATTCGATAACTGGTAGTTTTTGAAGCAGTTTTTCGGTGGTTTTCGAGCAAAATTGCTGTACTAGGTGCTACCTCTTCCGTGGTATGCTCTCCTGGTACTATACATTCGAAAACTGGTAGTTTTTGAATCAGTTTTTCGGTGGTTTTCGAGCAAAATTGCTGTACTAGGTGCTACCTCTTCCGTGGTATGCTCTCCTGGTACTATACATTCGAAAACTGGTAGTTTTTGAAGCAGTTTTTCGGTGGTTTTCGAGCAAAATTGCTGTGCTAGGTGCTACCTCTTCCGGGGTATGCTCTCCTGGTACTATACATTCGAAAACTGGTAGTTTTTGAAGCAGTTTTTCGGTGGTTTTCGAGAAAAATTGCTGTACTAGGTGCTATCGCTGCCGTGGTATGCTCTCCTGGTACTATACATTCGAAAACTGGTAGTTTTTGAAGCAGTTTTTCGGTGGTTTTCGAGCAAAATTGCTGTACTAGGTGCTACCTCTGCCGTGGTATGCTCTCCTGGTACTATACATTCGAAAACTGGTAGTTTTTGAAGCAGTTTTTCGGTGGTTTTCGAGCAAAATTACTGTACTAGGTGCTACCTCTTCCGTGGTATGCTCTCTTGGTACTGAACACTCGAAAACTGGTAGTTTTTGAAGCAGTTTTTCGGTGTTTTTCGAGCAAAATTGCTGTACTAGGTGCTACCTCTTCCGTGGTATGCTCTCCTGGTACTGAACATTCGAAAACTGGTGGTTTTTGAAGCAGTTTTTCGGTGGTTTTCGAGCAAAATTGCTGTACTATGTGCTACCTCTTCCGTGGTATGCTCTCCTGCTACTATACATTCGAAAACTGGTGCTTTTTGAAGCAGTTTTTCGGTGGTTTTCGAGCAAAATTGCCGTTCTAGGTGGTATGCTCTCCTGGTACTATACATTCGAAAACTGGTAGTTCTTGAAGCAGTTTTTCGGTGGTTTTCGAGCAAAATTGCTGTACTAGGTGCTACCTCTGCCGTGGTATGCTCTCCTGGTACTATACATTCGAAAACTGGTAGTTTTTGAAGCAGTTTTTCGGTTGTTTTCGAGCAAAATTGCTGTACTAGGTGCTACCTCTTCAGTGGTATGCTCTCCTGGTACTATACATTCGAAAACTGGTAGTTTTTGAAGCAGTTTTTCGGTGGTTTTCGAGCAAAATTGCTGTACTAGGTGCTACCTCTTCCGTGGTATGCTCTCTTGGTACTATACATTCGAAAACTGGTAGTTTTTGAAGCAGTTTTTCGGTGGTTTTCGAGCAAAATTGCTGTACTAGGTGCTACCTCTCCAGTGGTATGCTCTCCTGGTACTATACATTCGAAAACTGGTAGTTTTTGAAGCAGTTATTTGGTGGTTTTCGAGCAAAATTGCTGTGCTAGGTGCTACCTCTTCCGGGGTATGCTCTCCTGGTACTATACATTCGGAAACTGGTAGTTTTTGAAGCAGTTTTTCGGTAGTTCTCGAGCAAAATTGCTGTACTAGGTGCTACCTCTGCCGTGGTATGCTCTCCTGGTACTGAACATTCGAAAACTGGTAGTTTTTGAAGCAGTTTTTTGGTGGTTTTCGAGCAAAATTGCTGTACTAGGTGCTACCTCTTCAGTGGTATGCTCTCCTGCTACTATACATTCGAAAACTGGTAGTTTTTGAAGCTGTTTTTCGGTTGTTTTCGAGCAAAATTGCTGTACTAGGTGCTACCTCTTCCGTGGTATGCTCTCCTAGTACTGAACACTCGAAAACTGGTAGTTTTTGAAGTTGTTTTTCGGTGTTTTTCGAGCAAAATTGCTGTACTAGGTGCTACCTCTGCCGTGGTATGCTCTCCTGGTACTATACATTCGAAAACTGGTAGTTTTTGAAGCAGTTTTTCGGTGGTTTTCGAGCAAAATTGCTGTACTAGGTGCTACCTCTTCCGTGGTATGCTCTCTTGGTACTATACATTCGAAAACTGGTAGTTTTTGAAGCAGTTTTTCGGTGGTTTTCGAGCAAAATTGCTGTACTAGGTGCTACCTCTCCAGTGGTATGCTCTCCTGGTACTATACATTCGAAAACTGGTAGTTTTTGAAGCAGTTATTTGGTGGTTTTCGAGCAAAATTGCTGTGCTAGGTGCTACCTCTTCCGGGGTATGCTCTCCTGGTACTATACATTCGGAAACTGGTAGTTTTTGAAGCAGTTTTTCGGTAGTTCTCGAGCAAAATTGCTGTACTAGGTGCTACCTCTGCCGTGGTATGCTCTCCTGGTACTGAACATTCGAAAACTGGTAGTTTTTGAAGCAGTTTTTTGGTGGTTTTCGAGCAAAATTGCTGTACTAGGTGCTACCTCTTCAGTGGTATGCTCTCCTGCTACTATACATTCGAAAACTGGTAGTTTTTGAAGCTGTTTTTCGGTTGTTTTCGAGCAAAATTGCTGTACTAGGTGCTACCTCTTCCGTGGTATGCTCTCCTAGTACTGAACACTCGAAAACTGGTAGTTTTTGAAGTTGTTTTTCGGTGTTTTTCGAGCAAAATTGCTGTACTAGGTGCTACCTCTGCCGTGGTATGCTCTCCTGGTACTGAACACTCGAAAACTGGTAGTTTTTGAAGCAGTTTTTCGGTGGTTTTCGAGCAAAATTGCTGTACTAGGTGCTACCTCTTTCGTGGTAGGCTCTCCTGGTACTGAACACTCGAAAACTGATAGTTTTTGAAGCAGTTTTTCGGTGGTTTTCGAGTAAAATTGCTGTACTAGGTGCTACCTTTTCCGTGGTATGCTCTCCTGGTACTGAACACTCGAAAACTGGTAGTTTTTGAAGTTGTTATTCGGTGTTTTTCGAGCAAAATTGCTGTACTAGGTTCTACCTCTTCCGTGGTATGCTCTCCTGGTACTATACATTCGAAAACTGGTGTTTTTTGAAGCAGATTTTCGGTGGTTTTCGAGCAAAATTGTTGTACTAGGTGCTACCTCTTCCGTGGTATGCTCTCCTGGTACTGAACACTCGAAAACTGGTAGTTTTTGAAGCAGTTTTTCGGTGGTTTTCGAGCAAAATTGTTGTACTAGGTGCTACCTCTTCCGTGGTATGCTCTCCTGGTACTATACATTCGAAAACTGGTAGTTTTTGAAGCAGTTTTTCGGTGGTTTTCGAGCAAAATTACTGTACTAGGTGCTACCTCTGCCGTGGTATGCTCTCCTGGTACTGAACACTCGAAAACTGGTGGTTTTTGAAGCAGTTTTTCGGTGGTTTTCGAGTAAAATTGCTGTACTAGGTGCTACCTCTTCCGTGGTATGCTCTCCTGCTACTATACATTCGAAAACTGGTGTTTTTTGAAGCAGTTTTTCGGTGGTTTTCGAGCAAAATTGCTGTACTAGGTGCTACCTCTTCCGTGGTATGCTCTCCTGGTACTGAACACTCGAAAACTGGTAGTTTTTGAAGCAGTTTTTCGGTGGTTTTCGAGCAAAATTGTTGTACTAGGTGCTACCTCTTCCGTGGTATGCTCTCCTGGTACTATACATTCGAAAACTGATAGTTTTTGAAGCAGTTTTTCGGTGGTTTTCGAGCAAAATTGCTGTACTAGGTGCTACCTCTTCCGTGGTATGCTCTCCTGGTACTATACATTCGAAAACTGGTAGTTTTTGAAGCAGTTTTTCGGTGGTTTTCGAGCAAAATTGCTGTGCTAGGTGCTACCTCTGCCGTGGTATGCTCTCCTGGTACTATACATTCGAAAACTGGTAGTTTTTGAAGCAGTTTTTCGGTGGTTTTCGAGAAAAATTGCTGTACTAGGTGCTACCTCTTCCGTGGTATGCTCTCCTGGTACTATACATTCGAAAACTGGTAGTTTTTGAAGCAGTTTTTTGGTGGTTTTCGAGCAAAATTGCTGTACTAGGTGCTACCTCTGCCGTGGTATGCTCTCCTGGTACTGAACACTCGAAAACTGATAGTTTTTGAAGCAGTTTTTCGGTGGTTTTCGAGTAAAATTGCTGTACTAGGTGCTACCTTTTCCGTGATATGCTCTCCTGGTACTGAACACTCGAAAATTGGCAGTTTTTGAAGTTGTTTTTCGGTGGTTTTCGAGCAAAATTGCTGTACTAGGTTCTACCTCTTCCGTGGTATGCTCTCCTGGTACTATACATTCGAAAACTGGTGGTTTTTTGAAGCAGATTTTCGGTGGTTTTCGAGCAAAATTGTTGTACTAGGTGCTACCTCTTCAGTGGTATGCTCTCCTGGTACTGAACACTCGAAAACTGGTAGTTTTTGAAGCTGTTTTTCGGTGGTTTTCGAGCAAAATTGCTGTACTAGGTGCTACCTCTTCCGTGGTATGCTCTCCTGGTACTGAACACTCGAAAACTGGTAGTTTTTGAAGCAGTTTTTCGGTGGTTTTCGAGCAAAATTGCTGTACTAGGTGCTACCTCTTCCGTGGTATGCTCTCCTGGTACTGAACACTCGAAAACTGGTGTTTTTTGAAGCAGTTTTTCGGTGGTTTTCGAGCAAAATTGCTGTACTAGGTGCTACCTCTTCCGTGGTATGCTCTCCTGGTACTGAACATTCGAAAACTGGTAGTTTTTGAAGCAGTTTTTCGGTGGTTTTCGAGCAAAATTGCTGTACTAGGTGCTACCTCTGCCGTGGTATGCTCTCCTGGTACTATACATTCGAAAAGTGGTAGTTTTTGAAGCAGTTTTTCGGTGGTTTTCGAGCAAAATTGCTGTACTAGGTGCTACCTCTTCCGTGGTATGCTCTCCTGCTACTATACATTCGAAAACTGGTAGTTTTTGAAGCAGTTTTTCGGTGGTTTTCGAGCAAAATTGCTGTGCTAAGTGCTACCTCTGCCGTGGTATGCTCTCCTGGTACTATACATTCGAAAACTGGTAGTTTTTGAAGCAGTTTTTCGGTGGTTTTCGAGAAAAATTGCTGTACTAGGTGCTACCTCTTCCGTGGTATGCTCTCCTGGTACTATACATTCGAAAACTGGTAGTTTTTGAAGCAGTTTTTTGGTGGTTTTCGAGCAAAATTGCTGTACTAGGTGCTACCTCTTCCGTGGTATGCTCTTCTGGTACTGAACACTCGAAAACTGATAGTTTTTGAAGCAGTTTTTCGGTGGTTTTCGAGCAAAATTGCTGTACTAGGTGCTACCTCTGCCGTGGTATGCTCTCCTGGTACTATACATTCGAAAACTGGTAGTTTTTGAAGCAGTTTTTCGGTTGTTTTCGAGCAAAATTGCTGTACTAGGTGCTACCTCTTCAGTGGTATGCTCTCCTGGTACTATACATTCGAAAACTGGTAGTTTTTGAAGCAGTTTTTCGGTGGTTTTCGAGCAAAATTGCTGTACTAGGTGCTACCTCTCCAGTGGTATGCTCTCCTGGTACTATACATTCGAAAACTGGTAGTTTTTGAAGCAGTTATTTGGTGGTTTTCGAGCAAAATTGCTGTGCTAGGTGCTACCTCTTCCGGGGTATGCTCTCCTGGTACTATACATTCGGAAACTGGTAGTTTTTGAAGCAGTTTTTCGGTGGTTTTCGAGAAAAATTGCTGTACTAGGTGCTACCTCTGCCGTGGTATGCTCTCCTGGTACTGAACATTCGAAAACTGGTAGTTTTTGAAGCAGTTTTTTGGTAGTTTTCGAGCAAAATTGCTGTACTAGGTGCTACCTCTTCAGTGGTATGCTCTCCTGCTACTATACATTCGAAAACTGGTAGTTTTTGAAGCTGTTTTTCGGTTGTTTTCGAGCAAAATTGCTGTACTAGGTGCTACCTCTTCCGTGGTATGCTCTCCTAGTACTGAACACTCGAAAACTGGTAGTTTTTGAAGTTGTTTTTCGGTGTTTTTCGAGCAAAATTGCTGTACTAGGTGCTACCTCTGCCGTGGTATGCTCTCCTGGTACTATACATTCGAAAACTGGTAGTTTTTGAAGCAGTTTTTCGGTGGTTTTCGAGCAAAATTGCTGTACTAGGTGCTACCTCTTTCGTGGTAGGCTCTCCTGGTACTGAACACTCGAAAACTGATAGTTTTTGAAGCAGTTTTTCGGTGGTTTTCGAGTAAAATTGCTGTACTAGGTGCTACCTTTTCCGTGGTATGCTCTCCTGGTACTGAACACTCGAAAACTGGTAGTTTTTGAAGTTGTTATTCGGTGTTTTTCGAGCAAAATTGCTGTACTAGGTTCTACCTCTTCCGTGGTATGCTCTCCTGGTACTATACATTCGAAAACTGGTGTTTTTTGAAGCAGATTTTCGGTGGTTTTCGAGCAAAATTGTTGTACTAGGTGCTACCTCTTCCGTGGTATGCTCTCCTGGTACTGAACACTCGAAAACTGGTAGTTTTTGAAGCAGTTTTTCGGTGGTTTTCGAGCAAAATTGTTGTACTAGGTGCTACCTCTTCCGTGGTATGCTCTCCTGGTACTATACATTCGAAAACTGGTAGTTTTTGAAGCAGTTTTTCGGTGGTTTTCGAGCAAAATTACTGTACTAGGTGCTACCTCTGCCGTGGTATGCTCTCCTGGTACTGAACACTCGAAAACTGGTGGTTTTTGAAGCAGTTTTTCGGTGGTTTTCGAGTAAAATTGCTGTACTAGGTGCTACCTCTTCCGTGGTATGCTCTCCTGCTACTATACATTCGAAAACTGGTGTTTTTTGAAGCAGTTTTTCGGTGGTTTTCGAGCAAAATTGCTGTACTAGGTGCTACCTCTTCCGTGGTATGCTCTCCTGGTACTGAACACTCGAAAACTGGTAGTTTTTGAAGCAGTTTTTCGGTGGTTTTCGAGCAAAATTGTTGTACTAGGTGCTACCTCTTCCGTGGTATGCTCTCCTGGTACTATACATTCGAAAACTGGTAGTTTTTGAAGCAGTTTTTCGGTGGTTTTCGAGCAAAATTGCTGTACTAGGTGCTACCTCTTCCGTGGTATGCTCTCCTGGTACTATACATTCGAAAACTGGTAGTTTTTGAAGCAGTTTTTCGGTGGTTTTCGAGCAAAATTGCTGTGCTAGGTGCTACCTCTGCCGTGGTATGCTCTCCTGGTACTATACATTCGAAAACTGGTAGTTTTTGAAGCAGTTTTTCGGTGGTTTTCGAGCAAAATTGTTGTACTAGGTGCTACCTCTTCCGTGGTATGCTCTCCTGGTACTATACATTCGAAAACTGGTAGTTTTTGAAGCAGTTTTTTGGTGGTTTTCGAGCAAAATTGCTGTACTAGGTGCTACCTCTTCCGTGGTATGCTCTCCTGGTACTGAACACTCGAAAACTGATAGTTTTTGAAGCAGTTTTTCGGTGGTTTTCGAGTAAAATTGCTGTACTAGGTGCTACCTTTTCCGTGATATGCTCTCCTGGTACTGAACACTCGAAAATTGGCAGTTTTTGAAGTTGTTTTTCGGTGGTTTTCGAGCAAAATTGCTGTACTAGGTTCTACCTCTTCCGTGGTATGCTCTCCTGGTACTATACATTCGAAAACTGGTGGTTTTTTGAAGCAGATTTTCGGTGGTTTTCGAGCAAAATTGTTGTACTAGGTGCTACCTCTTCAGTGGTATGCTCTCCTGGTACTGAACACTCGAAAACTGGTAGTTTTTGAAGCTGTTTTTCGGTGGTTTTCGAGCAAAATTGCTGTACTAGGTGCTACCTCTTCCGTGGTATGCTCTGCTGGTACTGAACACTCGAAAACTGGTAGTTTTTGAAGCAGTTTTTCGGTGGTTTTCGAGCAAAATTGCTGTACTAGGTGCTACCTCTTCCGTGGTATGCTCTCCTGGTACTGAACACTCGAAAACTGGTGTTTTTTGAAGCAGTTTTTCGGTGGTTTTCGAGCAAAATTGCTGTACTAGGTGCTACCTCTTCCGTGGTATGCTCTCCTGGTACTGAACATTCGAAAACTGGTAGTTTTTGAAGCAGTTTTTCGGTGGTTTTCGAGCAAAATTGCTGTACTAGGTGCTACCTCTGCCGTGGTATGCTCTCCTGGTACTATACATTCGAAAAGTGGTAGTTTTTGAAGCAGTTTTTCGGTGGTTTTCGAGCAAAATTGCTGTACTAGGTGCTACCTCTTCCGTGGTATGCTCTCCTGCTACTATACATTCGAAAACTGGTAGTTTTTGAAGCAGTTTTTCGGTGGTTTTCGAGCAAAATTGCTGTGCTAGGTGCTACCTCTGCCGTGGTATGCTCTCCTGGTACTATACATTCGAAAACTGGTAGTTTTTGAAGCAGTTTTTCGGTTGTTTTCGAGAAAAATTGCTGTACTAGGTGCTACCTCTTCCGTGGTATGCTCTCCTGGTACTATACATTCGAAAACTGGTAGTTTTTGAAGCAGTTTTTTGGTGGTTTTCGAGCAAAATTGCTGTACTAGGTGCTACCTCTTCCGTGGTATGCTCTTCTGGTACTGAACACTCGAAAACTGATAGTTTTTGAAGCAGTTTTTCGGTGGTTTTCGAGTAAAATTGCTGTACTAGGTGCTACCTTTTCCGTGATATGCTCTCCTGGTACTGAACACTCGAAAATTGGCAGTTTTTGAAGTTGTTTTTCGGTGGTTTTCGAGCAAAATTGCTGTACTAGGTTCTACTTCTTCCGTGGTATGCTCTCCTGGTACTATACATTCGAAAACTGGTGTTTTTTGAAGCAGATTTTCGGTGGTTTTCGAGCAAAATTGTTGTACTAGGTGCTACCTCTTCAGTGGTATGCTCTCCTGGTACTGAACACTCGAAAACTGGTAGTTTTTGAAGCTGTTTTTCGGTGGTTTTCGAGCAAAATTACTGTACTAGGTGCTACCTCTTCCGTGGTATGCTCTCCTGGTACTGAACACTCGAAAACTGGTAGTTTTTGAAGCAGTTTTTCGGTGGTTTTCGAGCAAAATTGCTGTACTAGGTGCTACCTCTTCCGTGGTATGCTCTCCTGGTACTGAACACTCGAAAACTGGTAGTTTTTGAAGCAGTTTTTCGGTGGTTTTCGAGCAAAATTGCTGTACTAGGTGCTACCTCTTCCGTGGTATGCTCTCCTGCTACTATACATTCGAAAACTGGTGTTTTTTGAAGCAGTTTTTCGGTGGTTTTCGAGCAAAATTGCTGTTCTAGGTGGTATGCTCTCCTGGTACTATACATTTGAAAACTGGTAGTTCTTGAAGCAGTTTTTCGGTGGTTTTCGAGCAAAATTGCTGTACTAGGTGCTACCTCTGCCGTGGTATGCTCTCCTGGTACTATACATTCGAAAACTGGTAGTTTTTGAAGCTGTTTTTCGGTGGTTTTCGAGCAAAATTGCTGTACTAGGTGCTACCTCTTCCGTGGTATGCTCTCCCGGTACTTTACATTCGAAAACTGGTAGTTTTGAAGCTGTTTTTCGGTGGTTTTCGAGCAAAATTGCTGTACTAGGTGCTACCTCTTCCGTGGTATGCTCTCCTGGTACTATACATTCGAAAACTGGTAGTTTTTGAAGCAGTTTTTCGGTGGTTTTCGAGCAAAATTGCTGTACTAGGTGCTACCTCTTCCGTGGTATGCTCTCCTGGTACTGAACACTCGAAAACTGGTAGTTTTTGAAGCAGTTTTTCGGCGGTTTTCGATCAAAATTGCTGTACTAGGTGCTACCTCTTCCGTGGTATGTTCTCCTGGTACTATACATTCGAAAACTGGTAGTTTTTGAAGCTGTTTTTCGGTGGTTTTCGAGCAAAATTGCTGTACTAGGTGCTACCTCTTCCGTGGTATGCTCTCCTGGTACTATACATTCGAAAACTGGTAGTTTTTGAAGCAGTTTTTCAGTGGTTTTCGAGCAAAATTGCTGTACTAGGTGCTACCTTTTCCGTGGTATGCTCTCCTGGTACTATACATTCGAAAACTGGTAGTTTTTGAATCAGTTTTTCGGTGGTTTTCGAGCAAAATTGCTGTACTAGGTGCTACCTCTGCCGTGGTATGCTCTCCTGGTACTATACATTCGAAAACTGGTAGTTTTTGAAGCAGTTTTTTGGTGGTTTTCGAGCAAAATTGCTGTACTAGGTGCTACCTCTTCCGTCGTATGCTCTCCTGGTACTATACATTCGAAAACTGGTAATTTTTGAAGCAGTTTTTTGGTGGTTTTCGAGCAAAATTGCTGTGCTAGGTGCTACCTCTTCCGGGGTATGCTCTCTTGGTACTATACATTCGAAAACTGGTAGTTTTTGAAGCAGTTTTTCGGTGGTTTTCGAGAAAAATTGCTGTACTAGGTGCTACCTCTGCCGTGGTATGCTCTCCTGGTACTATACATTCGAAAACTGGTAGTTTTTGAAGCTGTTTTTCGGTGGTTTTCGAGCAAAATTGCTGTACTAGGTGCTACCTCTTCCGTGGTATGCTCTCCTGGTACTGAACACTCGAAAACTGATAGTTTTTGAAGCAGTTTTTCGGTGGTTTTCGAGTAAAATTGCTGTACTAGGTGCTTCCTTTTCCGTGATATGCTCTCCTGGTACTGAACACTCGAAAACTGGTAGTTTTTGAAGTTGTTTTTCGGTGTTTTTCGAGCAAAATTGCTGTACTAGGTGCTACCTCTTCCGTGGTATGCTCTCCTGGTACTATACATTCGAAAACTGGTAGTTTTTGAAGCAGATTTTCGGTGGTTTTCGAGCAAAATTGTTGTACTAGGTGCTACCTCTGCCGTGGTATGCTCTCCTGGTACTATACATTCGAAAAGTGGTAGTTTTTGAAGCAGTTTTTCGGTGTTTTTCGAGCAAAATTGCTGTACTAGGTGCTACCTCTTCCGTGGTATGCTCTCCTGCTACTATACATTCGAAAACTGGTAGTTTTTGAATCAGTTTTTCGGTGGTTTTCGAGCAAAATTGCTGTACTAGGTGCTACCTCTGCCGTGGTATGCTCTCCTGGTACTATACATTCGAAAACTGGTAGTTTTTGAAGCAGTTTTTCGGTGGTTTTCGAGCAAAATTGCTGTACTAGGTGCTACCTCTGCCGTGGTATGCTCTCCTGGTACTATACATTCGAAAACTGGTAGTTTTTGAAGCTGTTTTTCGGTGGTTTTCGAGCAAAATTGCTGTACTAGGTGCTACCTCTTCCGTGGTATGCTCTCCCGGTACTTTACATTCGAAAACTGGTAGTTTTGAAGCTGTTTTTCGGTGGTTTTCGAGCAAAATTGCTGTACTAGGTGCTACCTCTTCCGTGGTATGCTCTCCTGGTACTATACATTCGAAAACTGGTAGTTTTTGAAGCAGTTTTTCGGTGGTTTTCGAGCAAAATTGCTGTACTAGGTGCTACCTCTTCCGTGGTATGCTCTCCTGGTACTGAACACTCGAAAACTGGTAGTTTTTGAAGCAGTTTTTCGGTGGTTTTCGAGCAAAATTGCTGTACTAGGTGCTACCTCTGCCGTGGTATGCTCTCCTGGTACTATACATTCGAAAACTGGTAGTTTTTGAAGCTGTTTTTCGGTGGTTTTCGAGCAAAATTGCTGTACTAGGTGCTACCTCTTCCGTGGTATGCTCTCCCGGTACTTTACATTCGAAAACTGGTAGTTTTGAAGCTGTTTTTCGGTGGTTTTCGAGCAAAATTGCTGTACTAGGTGCTACCTCTTCAGTGGTATGCTCTCCTGGTACTGAACACTCGAAAACTGGTAGTTTTTGAAGCTGTTTTTCGGTGGTTTTCGAGCAAAATTGCTGTACTAGGTGCTACCTCTTCCGTGGTATGCTCTCCTGGTACTGAACACTCGAAAACTGGTAGTTTTTGAAGCAGTTTTTCGGTGGTTTTCGAGCAAAATTGCTGTACTAGGTGCTACCTCTTCCGTGGTATGCTCTCCTGGTACTGAACACTCGAAAACTGGTGTTTTTTGAAGCAGTTTTTCGGTGGTTTTCGAGCAAAATTGCTGTACTAGGTGCTACCTCTTCCGTGGTATGCTCTCCTGGTACTGAACATTCGAAAACTGGTAGTTTTTGAAGCAGTTTTTCGGTGGTTTTCGAGCAAAATTGCTGTACTAGGTGCTACCTCTGCCGTGGTATGCTCTCCTGGTACTATACATTCGAAAAGTGGTAGTTTTTGAAGCAGTTTTTCGGTGGTTTTCGAGCAAAATTGCTGTACTAGGTGCTACCTCTTCCGTGGTATGCTCTCCTGCTACTATACATTCGAAAACTGGTAGTTTTTGAAGCAGTTTTTCGGTGGTTTTCGAGCAAAATTGCTGTGCTAGGTGCTACCTCTGCCGTGGTATGCTCTCCTGGTACTATACATTCGAAAACTGGTAGTTTTTGAAGCAGTTTTTCGGTTGTTTTCGAGAAAAATTGCTGTACTAGGTGCTACCTCTTCCGTGGTATGCTCTCCTGGTACTATACATTCGAAAACTGGTAGTTTTTGAAGCAGTTTTTTGGTGGTTTTCGAGCAAAATTGCTGTACTAGGTGCTACCTCTTCCGTGGTATGCTCTTCTGGTACTGAACACTCGAAAACTGATAGTTTTTGAAGCAGTTTTTCGGTGGTTTTCGAGTAAAATTGCTGTACTAGGTGCTACCTTTTCCGTGATATGCTCTCCTGGTACTGAACACTCGAAAATTGGCAGTTTTTGAAGTTGTTTTTCGGTGGTTTTCGAGCAAAATTGCTGTACTAGGTTCTACTTCTTCCGTGGTATGCTCTCCTGGTACTATACATTCGAAAACTGGTGTTTTTTGAAGCAGATTTTCGGTGGTTTTCGAGCAAAATTGTTGTACTAGGTGCTACCTCTTCAGTGGTATGCTCTCCTGGTACTGAACACTCGAAAACTGGTAGTTTTTGAAGCTGTTTTTCGGTGGTTTTCGAGCAAAATTACTGTACTAGGTGCTACCTCTTCCGTGGTATGCTCTCCTGGTACTGAACACTCGAAAACTGGTAGTTTTTGAAGCAGTTTTTCGGTGGTTTTCGAGCAAAATTGCTGTACTAGGTGCTACCTCTTCCGTGGTATGCTCTCCTGGTACTGAACACTCGAAAACTGGTAGTTTTTGAAGCAGTTTTTCGGTGGTTTTCGAGCAAAATTGCTGTACTAGGTGCTACCTCTTCCGTGGTATGCTCTCCTGCTACTATACATTCGAAAACTGGTGTTTTTTGAAGCAGTTTTTCGGTGGTTTTCGAGCAAAATTGCTGTTCTAGGTGGTATGCTCTCCTGGTACTATACATTTGAAAACTGGTAGTTCTTGAAGCAGTTTTTCGGTGGTTTTCGAGCAAAATTGCTGTACTAGGTGCTACCTCTGCCGTGGTATGCTCTCCTGGTACTATACATTCGAAAACTGGTAGTTTTTGAAGCTGTTTTTCGGTGGTTTTCGAGCAAAATTGCTGTACTAGGTGCTACCTCTTCCGTGGTATGCTCTCCCGGTACTTTACATTCGAAAACTGGTAGTTTTGAAGCTGTTTTTCGGTGGTTTTCGAGCAAAATTGCTGTACTAGGTGCTACCTCTTCCGTGGTATGCTCTCCTGGTACTATACATTCGAAAACTGGTAGTTTTTGAAGCAGTTTTTCGGTGGTTTTCGAGCAAAATTGCTGTACTAGGTGCTACCTCTTCCGTGGTATGCTCTCCTGGTACTGAACACTCGAAAACTGGTAGTTTTTGAAGCAGTTTTTCGGCGGTTTTCGATCAAAATTGCTGTACTAGGTGCTACCTCTTCCGTGGTATGTTCTCCTGGTACTATACATTCGAAAACTGGTAGTTTTTGAAGCTGTTTTTCGGTGGTTTTCGAGCAAAATTGCTGTACTAGGTGCTACCTCTTCCGTGGTATGCTCTCCTGGTACTATACATTCGAAAACTGGTAGTTTTTGAAGCAGTTTTTCAGTGGTTTTCGAGCAAAATTGCTGTACTAGGTGCTACCTTTTCCGTGGTATGCTCTCCTGGTACTATACATTCGAAAACTGGTAGTTTTTGAATCAGTTTTTCGGTGGTTTTCGAGCAAAATTGCTGTACTAGGTGCTACCTCTTCCGTGGTATGCTCTCCTGGTACTGAACACTCGAAAACTGGTAGTTTTTGAAGCAGTTTTTCGGCGGTTTTCGATCAAAATTGCTGTACTAGGTGCTACCTCTTCCGTGGTATGTTCTCCTGGTACTATACATTCGAAAACTGGTAGTTTTTGAAGCTGTTTTTTGGTGGTTTTCGAGCAAAATTGCTGTGCTAGGTGCTACCTCTTCCGGGGTATGCTCTCTTGGTACTATACATTCGAAAACTGGTAGTTTTTGAAGCAGTTTTTCGGTGGTTTTCGAGAAAAATTGCTGTACTAGGTGCTACCTCTGCCGTGGTATGCTCTCCTGGTACTATACATTCGAAAACTGGTAGTTTTTGAAGCTGTTTTTCGGTGGTTTTCGAGCAAAATTGCTGTACTAGGTGCTACCTCTTCCGTGGTATGCTCTCCTGGTACTGAACACTCGAAAACTGATAGTTTTTGAAGCAGTTTTTCGGTGGTTTTCGAGTAAAATTGCTGTACTAGGTGCTTCCTTTTCCGTGATATGCTCTCCTGGTACTGAACACTCGAAAACTGGTAGTTTTTGAAGTTGTTTTTCGGTGTTTTTCGAGCAAAATTGCTGTACTAGGTGCTACCTCTTCCGTGGTATGCTCTCCTGGTACTATACATTCGAAAACTGGTAGTTTTTGAAGCAGATTTTCGGTGGTTTTCGAGCAAAATTGTTGTACTAGGTGCTACCTCTTCAGTGGTATGCTCTCCTGGTACTGAACACTCGGAAACTGGTAGTTTTTGAAGCTGTTTTTCGGTGGTTTTCGAGCAAAATTATTGTACTAGGTGCTACCTCTTCCGTGGTATGCTCTCCTGGTACTGAACACTCGAAAACTGGTAGTTTTTGAAGCAGTCTTTCGGTGGTTTTCGAGCAAAATTGCTGTACTAGGTGCTACCTCTTCCGTGGTATGCTCTCCTGGTACTATACATTCGAAAACTGGTAGTTTTTGAAGCTAGTTTTTAATGATTTTCGAGCAAAATTGCTGTACTAGGTGCTACCTCTTTCGTGGTACGCTCTCCTGGTACTATACATTCGAAAACTGGTGGTTTTTGAAGCAGTTTTTCGGTGGTTTTCGAGCAAAATTGCTGTACTAGGTGCTACCTCTTCCGTGGTATGCTCTCTTGGTACTATACATTCGAAAACTGGTAGTTTTTGAATCAGTTTTTCGGTGGTTTTCGAGCAAAATTGCTGTACTAGGTGCTACCTCTGCCGTGGTATGCTCTCCTGTTACTATACATTCGAAAACTGGTAGTTTTTGAAGCAGTTTTTTGGTGGTTTTCGAGCAAAATTGCTGTGCTAGGTGCTACCTCTTCCGGGGTATGCTCTCCCGGTACTATACATTCGAAAACTGGTAGTTTTTGAAGCAGTTTTTTGGTGGTTTTCGAGCAAAATTGCTGTGCTAGGTGCTACCTCTTCCGGGGTATGCTCTCCTGGTACTATACATTCGAAAACTGGTAGTTCTTGAAGCAGTTTTTCGGTGGTTTTCGAGAAAAATTGCTGTACTAGGTGCTACCCCTGCGCTGGTATGCTCTCCTGGTACTATACATTCGAAAACTGGTAGTTTTTGAAGCAGTTTTTCGGTGGTTTTCGAGCAAAATTACTGTACTAGGTGCTACCTCTTCCGTGGTATGCTCTCCTGGTACTGAACACTCGAAAACTGATAGTTTTTGAAGCAGTTTTTCGGTGGTTTTCGAGCAAAATTGCTGTACTAGGTGCTACCTTTTCCGTGGTATGCTCTCCTAGTACTGAACACTCGAAAACTGGTAGTTTTTGAAGCAGTTTTTCGGTGTTTTTCGAGCAAAATTGCTGTACTAGGTTCTACCTCTTCCGTGGTATGCTCTCCTGGTACTATACATTCGAAAACTGGTAGTTTTTGAAGCTTGTTTTTAATGATTTTCGAGCAAAATTGCTGTACTAGGTGCTACCTCTTTCGTGGTATGCTCTCCTGGTACTATACATTCGAAAACTGGTGGTTTTTGAAGCAGTTTTTCGGTGGTTTTCGAGCAAAATTGCTGTACTAGGTGCTACCTCTTCCGGGGTATGCTCTCCTGGTACTATACATTCGAAAACTGGTAGTTTTTGAAGCAGCTTTTTGGTGGTTTTCGAGCAAAATTGCTGTGCTAGGTGCTACTTCTTCCGGGGTATGCTCTCCTGGTACTATACATTCGAAAACTGGTAGTTTTTGAATCAGTTTTTCGGTGGTTTTCGAGCAAAATTGCTGTACTAGGTGCTACCTCTTTCGTGGTATGCTCTCCTGGTACTATACATTCGAAAACTGGTGGTTTTTGAAGCAGTTTTTCGGTGGTTTTCGAGCAAAATTGCTGTACTAGGTGCTACCTCTTCCGTGGTATGCTCTCCTGCTACTATACATTCGAAAACTGGTGTTTTTTGAAGCAGTTTTTCGGTGGTTTTCGAGCAAAATTGCTGTTCTAGGTGGTATGCTCTCCTGGTACTATACATTCGAAAACTGGTAGTTTTTGAAGCAGTTTTTCGGTGGTTTTCGAACAAAATTGCTGTACTAGGTGCTACCTCTTTCGTGGTATGCTCTCCTGGTACTATACATTCGAAAACTGGTGGTTTTTGAAGCAGTTTTTCGGTGGTTTTCGAGCAAAATTGCTGTACTAGGTGCTACCTCTTCCGTGGTATGCTCTCCTGGTACTGAACACTCGAAAACTGGTAGTTTTTGAAGCAGTTTTTCGGTGGTTTTCGAGCAAAATTGCTGTACTAGGTTCTACCTCTTCCGTGGTATGCTCTCCTGCTACTATACATTCGAAAACTGGTAGTTTTTGAAGCGGTTTTTCGGTGGTTTTCGAGCAAAATTGCTGTACTAGGTGCTACCTCTTCCGTGGTATGCTCTCCTGGTACTGAACACTCGAAAACTGGTAGTTTTTGAAGCAGTTTTTCGGTGGTTTTCGAGCAAAATTGCTGTACTAGGTTCTACCTCTTCCGTGGTATGTTCTCCTGGTACTGAACACTCGAAAACTGGTAGTTTTTGAAGCAGTTTTTCGGTGGTTTTCGAGCAAAATTGCTGTACTAGGTGCTACCTCTTCCGTGGTATGCTCTCCTGGTACTATACATTCGAAAACTGGTAGTTCTTGAAGCAGTTTTTCGGTGGTTTTCGAGCAAAATTGCTGTACTAGGTGCTACCTCTTCCCTGGTATGCTCTCCTGGTACTATACATTCGAAAACTGGTAGTTTTTGAAGCAGTTTTTCGGTGGTTTTCGAGCAAAATTGCTGTACTAGGTGCTACCTCTTCCGCGGTTTGCTCTCCTGGTACTGAACACTCGAAAACTGGTAGTTTTTGAAGCTGTTTTTCGGTGGTTTTCGAGCAAAATTGCTGTACTAGGTGCTACCTCTTCCGTGGTATGCTCTCCTGGTACTGAACACTCGAAAACTGGTAGTTTTTGAAGCAGTTTTTCGGTGGTTTTCGAGCAAAATTGCTGTACTAGGTGCTACCTCTTCCGTGGTATGCTCTCCTGGTACTGAACATTCGAAAACTGGTGGTTTTTGAAGCAGTTTTTCGGTGGTTTTCGAGCAAAGTTGCTGTACTAGGTGCTACCTCTTCCGTGGTATGCTCTCCTGGTACTGAACACTCGAAAACTGTTAGTTTTTGAAGCTGTTTTTCGGTGGTTTTCGAGCAAAATTGCTGTACTAGGTGCTACCTCTTCCGTGGTATGCTCTCCTGGTACTATACATTCGAAAACTGGTAGTTTTTGAAGCAGTTTTTCGGTGGTTTTCGAGCAAAATTGCTGTACTAGGTGCTACCTCTGCCGTGGTATGCTCTCCTGTTACTATACATTCGAAAACTGGTAGTTTTTGAAGCAGTTTTTCGGTGGTTTTCGAGCAAAATTGCTGTACTAGGTGCTACCTCTTCCGTGGTATGCTCTCCTGGTACTGAACACTCGAAAACTGATAGTTTTTGAAGCAGTTTTTCGGTGGTTTTCGAGTAAAATTGCTGTACTAGGTGCTCCCTTTTCCGTGGTATGCTCTCCTAGTACTGAACACTCGAAAACTGGTAGTTTTTGAAGTTGTTTTTCGGTGTTTTTCGAGCAAAATTGCTGTACTAGGTGCTACCTCTTCCGTGGTATGCTCTCCTGGTACTATACATTCGAAAACTGGTAGTTTTTGAAGCAGTTTTTTGGTGGTTTTCGAGCAAAATTGCTGTGCTAGGTGCTACCTCTTCCGTGGTATGCTCTCCCGGTACTATACATTCGAAAACTGGTAGTTTTTGAAGCAGGTTTTTGGTGGTTTTCGAGCAAAATTGCTGTTCTAGGTGCTACCTTTTCCGGGGTATGCTCTCCTGGTACTATACATTCGAAAACTGGTAGTTTTTGAAGCAATTTTTCGGTGGTTTTCGAGAAAAATTGCTGTACTAGGTGCTACCTCTGCGCTGGTATGCTCTCCTGGTACTATACATTCGAAAACTGGTAGTTTTTGAAGCAGTTTTTTTGTGGTTTTCGAGCAAAATTGCTGTACTAGGTGCTACCTCTTCCGTGGTATGCTCTCCTGGTACTATACATTCGAAAACTGGTAGTTTTTGAAGCTAGTTTTTAATGATTTTCGAGCAAAATTGCTGTACTAGGTGCTACCTCTTTCGTGGTATGCTCTCCTGGTACTATACATTCGAAAACTGGTGGTTTTTGAAGCAGTTTTTCGGTGGTTTTCGAGCAAAATTGCTGTACTAGGTGCTACCTCTTCCGGGGTATGCTCTCCTGGTACTATACATTCGAAAACTGGTAGTTTTTGAAGCAGCTTTTTGGTGGTTTTCGAGCAAAATTGCTGTGCTAGGTGCTACCTCTTCCGTGGTATGCTCTCCTGTTACTAAACATTCGAAAACTGGTAGTTTTTGAAGCAGTTTTTCGGTGGTTTTCGAGCAAAATTGCTGTACTAGGTGCTACTTCTTTCGTGGTATGCTCTCCTGGTACTATACATTCGAAAACTGGTGGTTTTTGAAGCAGTTTTTCGGTGGTTTTCGAGCAAAATTGCTGTACTAGGTGCTACCTCTTCCGTGGTATGCTCTCCTGCTACTATACATTCGAAAACTGGTGTTTTTTGAAGCAGTTTTTCGGTGGTTTTCGAGCAAAATTGCTGTTCTAGGTGGTATGCTCTCCTGGTACTATACATTCGAAAACTGGTAGTTTTTGAAGCAGTTTTTCGGTGGTTTTCGAGCAAAATTGCTGTACTAGGTGCTACCTCTTTCGTGGTATGCTCTCCTGGTACTATACATTCGAAAACTGGTGGTTTTTGAAGCAGTTTTTCGGTGGTTTTCGAGCAAAATTGCTGTACTAGGTGCTACCTCTTCCGTGGTATGCTCTCCTGGTACTATACATTCGAAAACTGGTGTTTTTTGAAGCAGTTTTTCGGTGGTTTTCGAGCAAAATTGCTGTACTAGGTTCTACCTCTTCCGTGGTATGCTCTCCTGGTACTTTACATTCGAAAACTGGTAGTTTTTGAAGCAGTTTTTCGGTGGTTTTCGAGCAAAATTGCTGTACTAAGTGCTACCTCTTCCGTGGTATGCTCTCCTGGTACTATACATTCGAAAACTGGTAGTTCTTGAAGCAGTTTTTCGGTGGTTTTCGAGCAAAATTGCTGTACTAGGTGCTACCTCTGCCGTGGTATGCTCTCCTGGTACTATACATTCGAAAACTGGTAGTTTTTGAAGCAGTTTTTCGGTGGTTTTCGAGCAAAATTGCTGTACTAGGTGCTACCTCTTCCGTGGTTTGCTCTCCTGGTACTGAACACTCGAAAACCGGTAGTTTTTGAAGCTGTTTTTCGGTGGTTTTCGAGCAAAATTGCTGTACTAGGTGCTACCTCTTCCGTGGTATGCTCTCCTGGTACTGAACACTCGAAAACTGGTAGTTTTTGAAGCTGTTTTTCGGTGGTTTTCGAGCAAAATTGCTGTACTAGGTGCTACCTCTTCCGTGGTATGCTCTCCTGGTACTGAACATTCGAAAACTGGTGGTTTTTGAAGCAGTTTTTCGGTGGTTTTCGAGCAAAGTTGCTGTACTAGGTGCTACCTCTTCCGTGGTATGCTCTCCTGGTACTGAACACTCGAAAACTGTTAGTTTTTGAAGCAGTTTTTCGGTGGTTTTCGAGCAAAATTGCTGTACTAGGTGCTACCTCTTCCGTGGTATGCTCTCCTGGTACTATACATTCGAAAACTGGTAGTTTTTGAAGCAGTTTTTCGGTGGTTTTCGAGCAAAATTGCTGTACTAGGTGCTACCTCTTCCGTGGTATGCTCTCCTGGTACTGAACACTCGAAAACTGGTAGTTTTTGAAGCAGTTTTTCGGTGGTTTTCGAGCAAAATTGCTGTACTAGGTGCTACCTCTTCCGTGGTATGCTCTCCTGGTACTATACATTCGAAAACTGTTAGTTTTTGAAGCAGTTTTTCGGTGGTTTTCGAGCAAAATTGCTGTACTAGGTGCTACCTCTTCCGTGGTATGCTCTCCTGGTACTGAACACTCGAAAACTGGTAGTTTTTGAAGCAGTTTTTCGGTGGTTTTCGAGCAAAATTGCTGTACTAGGTGCTACCTCTTCCGTGGTATGCTCTCCTGGTACTATACATTCGAAAACTGGTAGTTTTTGAAGCAGGTTTCCGGTGGTTTTCGAGCAAAATTGCTGTACTAGGTGCTACCTCTTCCGTGGTATGCTCTCCTGGTACTGAACACTCGAAAACTGGTAGTTTTTGAAGCTGTTTTTCGGTGGTTTTCGAGCAAAATTGCTGTACTAGGTGCTACCTCTTCCGTGGTATGCTCTCCTGGTACTATACATTCGAAAACTGGTAGTTTTTGAAGCAGTTTTTCGGTGGTTTTCGAGCAAAATTGCTGTACTAGGTGCTACCTCTTCCGTGGTATGCTCTCCTGGTACTGAACACTCGAAAACTGGTAGTTTTTGAAGCAGTTTTTCGGTGGTTTTCGAGCAAAATTGCTGTACTAGGTGCTACCTCTTCCGTGGTATGCTCTCCTGGTACTATACATTCGAAAACTGTTAGTTTTTGAAGCAGTTTTTCGGTGGTTTTCGAGCAAAATTGCTGTACTAGGTGCTACCTCTTCCGTGGTATGCTCTCCTGGTACTGAACACTCGAAAACTGGTAGTTTTTGAAGCTGTTTTTCGGTGGTTTTCGAGCAAAATTGCTGTACTAGGTGCTACCTCTTCCGTGGTATGCTCTCCTGGTACTATACATTCGAAAAGTGGTAGTTTTTGAAGCAGTTTTTCGGTGGTTTTCGAGCAAAATTGCTGTACTAGGTGCTACCTCTCCCGTGGTTTGCTCTCCTGGTACTATACATTCGAAAACTGGTAGTTTTTGAAGCTGTTTTTCGGTGGTTTTCGAGCAAAATTGCTGTACTAGGTTCTACCTCTTCCGTGGTATGCTCTCCTGGTACTGAACACTCGAAAACTGGTAGTTTTTGAAGCAGGTTTTCGGTGGTTTTCGAGCAAAATTGCTGTACTAGGTGCTACCTCTTCCGTGGTATGCTCTCCTGGTACTGAACATTCGAAAACTGGTGTTTTTTGAAGCAGATTTTCGGTGGTTTTCGAGCAAAATTGCTGTACTAGGTGCTACCTCTTCCGTGGTATGCTCTCCTGGTACTGAACATTCGAAAACTGGTGTTTTTTGAAGCAGATTTACAGTGGTTTTCGAGCAAAATTGCTGGCATGCTCTCCTGGTACTATACATTCGAAAACTGGTAGTTTTTGAAGCAGTGTTTCGGTGGTTTTCGAGCAAAGTTGTTGTACTAGGTGCTACCCTCTTCCGTGGTATGCTCTCCTGGTACTGAACACTCGAAAACTGGTAGTTTTTGAAGCAGTTTTTCGGTGGTTTTTGAGCAAAATTGCTGTACTAGGTGCTACCTCTTCCGTGGTATGCTCTCCTGGTACTGAACATTCGAAAACTGGTGTTTTTTGAAGCAGTTTTTCAGTGGTTTTCGAGCAAAATTGCTGGTATGCTCTCCTGGTACTATACATTCGAAAACTGGTAGTTTTTGAAGCAGTTTTTCGGTGGTTTTCGAGCAAAATTGCTGTACTAGGTGCTACCTCTTCCGTGGTATGCTCTCCTGGTACTGAACACTCGAAAACTGGTAGTTTTTGAAGCAGTTTTTCGGTGGTTTTCGAACAAAATTGCTGTGCTAGGTGCTATCTCTTCCGTGGTATGCTCTCCTGGTACTATACATTCGAAAACTGGTAGTTTTTGAAGCAGGTTTCCGGTGGTTTTCGAGCAAAATTGCTGTACTAGGTGCTACCTCTTCCGTGGTATGCTCTCCTGGTTCTGAACACTCGAAAACTGGTAGTTTTTGAAGCAGTTTTTCAGTGGTTTTCGAGCAAAATTGCTGTACTAGGTGCTACCTCTTCCGTGATATGCTCTCCTGGTACTGAACACTCGAAAACTGGTAGTTTTTGAAGCAGTTTTTCGGTGGTTTTCGAGCAAAATTGCTGTACTAGGTTCTACCTCTTCCGTGGTATGCTCTCCTGGTACTATACATTCGAAAACTGGTAGTTCTTGAAGCAGTTTTTCGGTGGTTTTCGAGCAAAATTGCTGTACTAGGTGCTACCTCTTCCCTGGTATGCTCTCCTGGTACTATACATTCGAAAACTGGTAGTTTTTGAAGCAGTTTTTCGGTGGTTTTCGAGCAAAATTGCTGTACTAGGTGCTACCTCTTCCGCGGTTTGCTCTCCTGGTACTGAACACTCGAAAACTGGTAGTTTTTGAAGCTGTTTTTCGGTGGTTTTCGAGCAAAATTGCTGTACTAGGTGCTACCT
>NW_026453620.1:0-47305 GCF_943734755.1 Anopheles moucheti | reverse complement strand
ATGCTCTTCTGGTACTATACATTCGAAAACTTGTAGTTTTTGAAGCAGATTTTCGGTGGTTTTCGAGCAAAATTGCTGTACTAGGTGCTACTTCTTCCGTGGTATGCTCTTCTGGTACTATACATTTGAAAACTGGTAGTTTTTGAAGCAGATTTTCGGTGGTTTTCGAGCAAAATTGCTGTACTAGGTGCTACCTCTTCCGTGGTATTCTCTCCTAGTACTAGACATTCCAAAACTGGTAGTTTTGAAGCAGATTTTCGGTGGTTTTCGAGCAAAATTGCTGTACTAGGTGCTACTTCTTCCGTGGTATGCTCTTCTGGTACTATACATTCGAAAACTGGTAGTTTTTGAAGCAGTTTTTTGGTGATTTTCGAGCAGAATTGCTGTACTAGGTGCTACTCCTTCCGTGGTATGCTCTCCTGGAACTATAAATTCGTAGACTGGTAGTTTTTGAAGCAGTTTTTCGGTGGTTTTTGAGCAAAATTGCTGTACTAGGTGCTACCTCTTCCGTGGTATGCTCTTCTGGTACTATACATTCGAAAACTTGTAGTTTTTGAAGCAGATTTTCGGTGGTTTTCGAGCAAAATTGTTGTACTAGGTGCTACTTCTTCCGTGGTATGCTCTTCTGGTACTATACATTCGAAAACTGGTAGTTTTTGAAGCAGTTTTTCGGTTGTTTTCGAGCAAAATTGCTGTACTAGGTGCTACCTCTTCCGTGGTATGCTCTTCTGGTACTATACATTCCAAAACTGGTAGTTTTTGAAGCAGTTTTTCGGTGGGTTTTCGAGCAAAATTGCTGTACTAGGTGCTACTTCTTCCGTGGTATGCTCTTCTGGTACTATACATTCGAAAACTGGTAGTTTTTGAAGCAGTTTTTCGGTGGTTTTCGAGCAAAATTGCTGTACTAGGTGCTACCTCTTCCGTGGTATTCTCTACTGGTACTATACATTCGAAAACTGGTAGTTTTTGAAGCAGTTTTTCGGTGGTTTTCGAGCAAAATTGCTGTACTAGGTGCTACTTCTTCCGTGGTATGCTCTTCTGGTACTATACATTCGAAAACTGGTAGTTTTTGAAGCAGTTTTTCGGTGGTTTTCGAGCAAAATTGTTGTACTAGGTGCTACCTCTTCCGTGGTATGCTCTTCTGGTACTATACATTCGAAAATTGGTAGTTTTTTGAAGCAGTTTTTCGGTGGTTTTCGAGCAAAATTGCTGTACTAGGTGCTACCTCTTCCGTGGTATTCTCTCCTAGTACTAGACATTTCAAAACTGGTAGTTTTTGAAGCAGATTTTCGGTGGTTTTCGAGCAAAATTGCTGTACTAGGTGCTACTTCTTCCGTGGTATGCTCTTCTGGTACTATACATTCGAAAACTGGTAGTTTTTGAAGCAGTTTTTCGGTGGTTTTCGAGCAAAATTGCTGTACTAGGTGCTACTTCTTCCGTGGTATGCTCTTCTGGTACTATACATTCGAAAACTGGTAGTTTTTGAAGCAGTTTTTCGGTGGTTTTCGAGCAAAATTGTTGTACTAGGTGCTACCTCTTCCGTGGTATGCTCTTCTGGTACTATACATTCGAAAATTGGTAGTTTTTGAAGCAGTTTTTCGGTGGTTTTCAAGCAAAATTGCTGTACTAGGTGCTACCTCTTCCGTGGTATGCTCTCCTGGTACTATACGTTCGAAAACTGGTAGTTTTTGAAGCAGATTTTCGGTGGTTTTCGAGCAAAATTGCTGTACTAGGTGCTACTTCTTCCGTAGTATGCTCTCCTTGAACTATAGATTCGTAAACTGAAAGTTTTTGAAGCAGTTTTTCGGTGGTTTTCGAGCAAAATTGCTGTACTAGGTGCTACTTCTTCCGTGGTATGCTCTTCTGGTACTGAACATTCGAAAATTGGTAGTTTTTGAAGCAGTTTTTCGGTGGTTTTCGAGCAAAATTGCTGCATGAGGTGATACTTCTTCCGTGGTATGCTCTTCTGGTACTATACATTCGAAAACTGGTAGTTTTTGAAGCAGTTTTACGATGGTTTTCGAGCCAAATTGCTGTACTAGGTGCTACCTCTTCCGTGGTATGCTCTTCTGGTACTATACATTCGAAAACTGGTAGTTTTTGAAGCAGTTTTTCGGTGGTTTTTGAGCAAAATTGCTGTACTAGGTGCTACCTCTTCCGTGGTATTCGCTTCTGGTACTATAGATTCGTAGACTGGTAGTTTTGAAGCAGTTTTCGGTGGTTTTCGAGCAAAATTGCTGTACTAGGTGCTACTTCTTCCGTGGTATGCTCTTCTGGTACTATACATTCTAAAACTGTTAGTTTTTGAAGCAGTTTTTCGGTGGTTTTCGAGCAAAATTGCTGTACTAGGTGCTACCTCTTCCGTGGTATGCTCTTCTGGTACTATACATTCGAAAACTGGTAGTTTTTGAAGCAGTTTTTCGGTGGTTTTCGAGCAAAATTGCTGTACTAGGTGTCGCTGACGGGAAATATGTCCTTTCCATAACCCGCTGTTCACTGTGTCCTTAGGAGAGAGCGTAGCTTATCTCTCGGTAATGAGAGAGTGCGTAGCGGAGCTATAAGCCTACGCGAGAGGGTTAAAGGATTAATAGGTAAAACAGGAGATCAGGATTATCGCTCTCTCGCGCCGCTTCTTAATGAAGCGGCAAGCGAGAGGATGCAAATATGCGTAATTAGAGAAAGGAAGAATGGATAAATGCGTGGCGCCAACTTCCTCGTAAAATGCTTAACGCTCTCACTAGCTTCCTAATGGGAAGCGAGAGGGACGGAAGTTAAGCGTCACTCCTTATCTCGCTTGCTGCGCAGGCTAAGATTAAGGAGGAAGGAATTAGCGAGGAATTGGCGCAATAAAATGGAAACAAATGTAACGAAAATAAATGTTCTAGAAAATCTCAGAAAGGCGATGAGATAAATTAAAATTAAATTAAATAAATTATAAGATAGGCTAGGATTGAAATTAAATATTAAAGGCAGGGTGGTTAGGAGTAGGGTGTTAGGCGAAGAGGCCAAAATATGTACTACGAGTCGCTAGCATATGTATCGCTAGCAGAACACAACAACAAAAGACGGCTACGGGGAGGTAGACCGGAAATAAACAAGCTTCTCACAACCGGAACGAAAAGCCTTTTTATTTCGGTTGGCCGCGGCGTGGCTAGCATAAGTTACTACCTACTCTCACCCTCGGTCGGAGTTTGATACTCCAGTCCGAGAGCTCGACACGGGTTTATCGCCCTGCTGTGCTGGGAACATTGGTGGCTCCAGAGAGGAAGGTAGTGCTATCTAGTTAACCAAAGCAAGAGAAGCTTCGAGAGGATACCGGAAGACCCCATTCCCGGTGGAAGGAAGACCCCAGCGCTGAGGAAAACCGGAGGACCCCATTCCCGGTTGAAGGAAGGAGGACGGCCACCCGCTTCGAGCCGACCGGAGGACCCCATTCCCGGTCGAAGGAAGGAAGGCCCAACGCTGAGGAGAACCGGAGGAACCCATTCCCGGTTGAAGGAAGGAAGGCCCAGCGCTGAGGAGAACCGGAGGACCCCATTCCCGGTTGAAGGAAGGAGGACGGCCACCCGCTTCGAGCCGACCGGAGGACCCCATTCCCGGTCGAAGGAAGGAAGGCCCAACGCTGAGGAGAACCGGAGGAACCCATTCCCGGTTGAAGGAAGGAAGGCCCAGCGCTGAGGAGAACCGGAGGACCCCATTCCCGGTCGAAGGAAGGAGGACGGCCACCCGCTTCGAGCCGACCGGAGGACCCCATTCCCGGTCGAAGGAAGGAAGGCCAAGCGCTGAGGAGAACCGGAGGACCCCATTCCCGGTTGAAGGAAGGAGGACGGCCACCCGCAAGAAATTATATAAAAAAAAAAAAAAATAAAAAAATAAAAAAAATAAAAAAAAAAATATTAAAAAAAAAAATGAAGTAAAGTGGTCCCGAAAGGACAGATAGTAATCTTAAAAAAAAAAAAAAAATGCAATCAGTTAAGTGGTCCAAAGGGGACGAAGTAAAATGAACGCGGTACGCAGAACGAAGATCGCAGTAAAGTGAAGTGAGTCCAGCACCAGCAGCAGTATTTGAACGAGTATTTGAAAAGTGCAGTGAAATAAGAGCAATAGTTCCGGCAGCAGCGGCAGAAGCAGAAACAGTGTTTGCCGACAAAGTTCCAAGTGCAGTGAAGTAAAGTGCAACAGTTCCGGCGGCGACAGCAACAACAGTGTTCGCCGAAAACGGCATAAAGTGCAATAGTCCGGCAGTAGCAGCAGCAGCAACAGTGTTCGCCGAAACGGCCTAAAAGTACAATAATTTCGAAAGTAAAGTGCAATAGTTCCGGCAGTAGTAGCAGCAGCAGCAACAGTGTTCGCCGAAAACGGCCTAAAAGTACAATAATTTCGAAAGTAAAGTGCAATAGTTCCGGCAGTAGTAGCAGCAGCAGCAACAGTGTTCGCCGAAAACGGCATAAAGTGCAATAGTTCCAACAGTAGCAGCAGCAGCAACAGTGTTCGCCGAAACGGCCTAAAAGTACAATAGTTCCGGAAGTAAAGTGCAATAGTTCCGGCAGTAGCAGCAGCAGCAACAGTGTTCGCCGAAAGCGGCCTAAAGTGCAACAGTTCCGGCGGCGGCAGCAACAGCAGCAGCAGAAACAGTGTTTGCCAATAACGGCCTAAAATTGCAGTGAAGTGAAGTGCAATAGTTCCGGCAGCAGAAGTAGCAGAAACAGTGTTTGCCAATAACGGCCTAAAAGTGCAACAGTTCCGGCGGCGGCAGCAACAGCAGCGGTAGCAGCAACAGCATCAGCGGCGGCAGAAGCGGCAGCAGCGGCGGTAGCGGCAACAGCAACAGTAGCAGCGTCGGCTGTGACAACGACGCAAACGAGAAGCAACCTCCCGAGAAATAAACCGTGAGTAAAATGGCAACTTCAAAGGATAAAATCACCAAAGTCGAACAGGAAGTAGGGAATGAGTTATCCGATTTGAGAGGAGAAATTGAGCGTTTGAAAAACGATTACAAAGATTTAATGGAAAGGCACGAGGAATCGAAAAAGGAAGCGCAGGAGAAACAAACTAAGCTGACTGCGCAGCTAACGGAACGAGAGGCAGAAACTAAAAAGCTTAGAAAAGAAAGATCATCGAAGCGTGATATGCAGGACGGAAATGCTGTAGTTCCAACCGCATCGACAAGCAACTCCGGCTCGGCTTCCGAAATGCTCGTGAAGGGGATGGTAGACGCTTTGAATGAGCGCTCTAAGAGGGACTCCTTAATGGAGCTTCCTGAATTTAATGGGGATTTTAAGAAATGGAATCATTTCAAATCCGTTTTTAGCAAAACGAGTGAAGAAGCAAATTTTTCGGATTTAGAAAATCTAAATCGTCTAAATAAGGCTCTAAAGGGAGAAGCTATGCAATGCGTAAGTGGGTTAATGCTCGACGCGCATAATGTGGATCTTATTCTACAGCGATTGGAACAAGAATTTGGCTCGCCAGATTTAATTTATAACGCTCTGTTACATGAGTTACTGGCGGTGGAAAACCCGTCCATGCAGAAACCTAAATCGTTTATCACATTCATGCACGCACTAAACAACATCATAATCAACATGAATGCTATCGGTCAACCCGAATACCTAAACGACCAACGTCTCTTAAAGGACTTGGCCAATAAGATACCAGCAAATTTGAAAGAAAAATGGTATAAACACATCCTTGCTCAGAAACATAAGGAGGGCAGGACCAAGTTAAGAACAGTGGAAGATTTTGCCAATTGGCTGAAGCCCGAAGAAGAGTTAGCTATCATGTTGGCTGCCGATGATGCGAATAATGTGATAAGTTCACAAACGCGTCAACAAAATCAGCAACTGGCTAACCGTAATTTTAGACCTCAACCACGCCCACAATTTAATTCGAATCCATATTCGCAACCTAGAAGTGGTGCAATTTGTCTACTTTGTGGTCAAAACCACAGAACGCCAGAATGCTATCAATTTAAAAGCATGCCGATTGAAGGAAGGTGGGAAACAGTTAGGCGTATGGGTATATGCACTAACTGTTGCAACCAAACTAATCACGTTGCACAAAACTGCCTCCTGCCTCCTCAGTGTCGGCAATACGGATGCAGAGGAAGGCATCATAACTTATTACATAGAGCAAATCTTACCGGGCTAAGACAGGTTGAGAACGTCAACACGCATCATGGTTCCGATCTACCTGATTTGTTTTTTCAAATAATACCAGTAACGCTTCGGCATAACGAGCAGGAAGTTCATACGTTCGCCTTCATGGATACTGGATCATCCGTGAGCCTGATACATCGGGATCTGAAGGAGGAGTTACAAGTGAAAGGATCCCCCCGACCATTTTCTCTAGCGTGGACTAACGGCTCAATTCAGGATGAGCCTGATAGTCAAACCGTTTCCATTTCGATAAAAAATCAGGCTGGCAAATTTATAAACCTTGATGGTCTTAGAACCGTTGAGTCCATGGTATTGCCAAAACAAACAGTCAACGCGATTGAACTAAGAAGAAGGTACCAATATTTGAGAGGCATTGACTTGCCGAATTATCGTGATGGTACTCCGAAGATAATAATCGGATTACCGCATGCGCACCTAATGTGTGCATTAAGAACAAGGGCTGGCCGCTCAGGCGGACCTATAGCTATTCAAACCCACTTGGGATGGGTGTTATTAGGGGCAAAAGGTTCGCATACTAAGCGAGCTAAATTATTTTCTATAATAGAATCGAAGAAGAAGCAGGCAGAGGTAGAGGCTAAGCAAAAGAAGACAGATGAAGAGATAAAGGGGAAAACAGGAAGAGGAGAAAGTAGCTGAAGAAAATGAAGAAGAAGAAGGTAAGAAAGTAGCTGGAGAAAAAGAAGAAGTTAAGAGAAATCAAGAAGAAGAAGAAGAAGAAGAAGAAGTTAAGAAAGGACGAGAAGAAGAAGAAGTTAATATAAAGCAACGGAAGAAGGAAGAGAGAAAGAGGAAACAGAAAGAGGAGAAAGTAGCTGAAGAAAATGAAGAAGAAGAAGGTAAGAAAGTAGCTGGAGAAAAAGAAGAAGTTAAGAGAAATCAAGAAGAAGAAGAAGAAGAAGTTAAGAAAGGACGAGAAGAAGAAGAAGTTAATATAAAGCAAGGAGAAGAAAAGGAAGAGAGAAAGGGGAAACAGAAAGATGAGAAAGTAGCTGGAGAAAGGGAAGAAGTTAACAGAAACCAAGAAGAAGAAGAAGAAGAAGAAGTTAATAAAAAACAAGAAGGAGATAAGGAAGAAGTTAAGACAAATCAAGAAGAAGAAGAAGAAGCTAAGAAAGGGCAAGAAGTTAAGAAAAGAAGGAAGTTAAGAAAGGACGAAGAAGAAGAAATTGATAAAAAGCAAAAGGAAGAGGAAGAAGGAGTTAATAAAAAGCAAGGCGAAGAAGAAGTTAATAAAAGGCAAGAAGAAGAAGAAAAAGGAGAAACTAAAGAAGGTAAGAAAAGGCAAAAGGAAGAAGAAGCTAAGAAAATGCAAGAAGAGGAAGAAGAAGAAGGAGAAAAGATAAGGGCTGAAGCAAAGGTCAAGAAGAAAAGGGCAGAAGAGGAAGCTAATAAGAAGCAGAGAGAAGAAAAAACCATGGCAAAAAATATGAAAGATTACTTATCAACGGAAGAATTTGGTGTCAAATTAGACTGCGCCCTACCAAAGTCCAAGGATGAAGAAAGAGCGCTGCAGATCATGAAGGAAACCTTTAGAAAAAGGGAAAAGGGTTACGAGATAGGGCTACTGCGGAAGACGGAAGACATAAATTTGCCCGAAAGCTATGGCCAAGCTCTGAGACGATTACAAAGTTTGGAAAGAAAGCTGGCACAAGATGATATATTTAAAAAAATGGTATCACGAGGACGATGAGCCTGTTACACCCAATCATTTCCTAATTGGATGTTCAGGAGAAGCGGAACCAACCCAGAATGAGGTATCGGAAGCCGAAGCATTAAAAACACATTGGAAGAAAGCCCAATGGGTTGCTCAAAAATACTGGTCTAGGTGGATAAAAGAATATCTGCCTCGATTAGTAACGCGCGAAAAATGGTTACAGCCAGTTAAAAAACTACGAGTTGGTGATATTGTAGCATTCCCGGACGAGCAGACACGCGGAAGGTGGTTAAAGGGAGTAATTACGCAGGCGCAAGAAGGCAAGGACGATCAGGTGCGTTCCGTAACGATAAGAGTAGGAAGATTATTTATTAAAGACCTGCGGAAAAGGTCGCACAGCTGGAAGTTCGCGCACCAGGAAAGGAAGAGTAGGACATAATTCCGTCAGCTATTTTTTTGTAACACCTCTACGAGGAATTACGGGAGAGAGGATGTCGCTGACGGGAAATATGTCCTTTCCATAACCCGCTGTTCACTGTGTCCTTAGGAGAGAGTGTACCTTATCTCTCGGTAATGAGAGAGTGCGTAGCGGAGCTATAAGCCTACGCGAGAGGGTTAAAGGATTAATAGGTAAAACAGGAGATCAGGATTATCGCTCTCTCGCGCCGCTTCTTAATGAAGCGGCAAGCGAGAGGATGCAAATATGCGTAATTAGAGAAAGGAAGAATGGATAAATGCGTGGCGCCAACTTCCTCGTAAAATGCTTAACGCTCTCACTAGCTTCCTAATGGGAAGCGAGAGGGACGGAAGTTAAGCGTCACTCCTTATCTCGCTTGCTGCGCAGGCTAAGCTTAAGGAGGAAGGAATTAGCGAGGAATTGGCGCAATAAAATGGAAACAAATGTAACGAAAATAAATGTTCTAGAAAATCTCAGAAAGGCGATGAGATAAATTAAAATTAAATTAAATAAATTATAAGATAGGCTAGGATTGAAATTAAATATTAAAGGCAGGGTGGTTAGGAGTAGGGTGTTAGGCGAAGAGGCCAAAATATGTACTACGAGTCGCTAGCATATGTATCGCTAGCAGAACACAACAACAAAAGACGGCTACGGGGAGGTAGACCGGAAATAAACAAGCTTCTCACAACCGGAACGAAAAGCCTTTTTATTTCGGTTGGCTGCGGCGTGGCTAGCATAAGTTACTACCTACTCTCACCCTCGGTCGGAGTTTGATACTCCAGTCCGAGAGCTCGACACGGGTTTATCGCCCTGCTGTGCTGGGAACACTAGGTGCTACCTCTTCCGTGGTATTCTCTTCTGGTACTATACATTCGAAAACTGGTAGTTTTGAAGCAGTTTTCGGTGGTTTTCGAGCAAAATTGCTGTACTAGGTGCTACTTCTTCCGTGGTATGCTCTTCTGGTACTATACATTCTAAAACTGGTAGTTTTTGAAGCAGTTTTTCGGTGGTTTTCGAGCAAAATTGCTGTACTAGGTGCTACTTCTTCCGTGGTATGCTCTTCTGGTACTATACATTCGAAAACTGGTAGTTTTTGAAGCAGTTTTTCGGTGGTTTTCGAGCAAAATTGCTGTACTAGGTGCTACCTCTTCCGTGGTATTCTCTTCTGGTACTATAGATTCGTAGACTGGTAGTTTTGAAGCAGTTTTCGGTGGTTTTCGAGCAAAATTGCTGTACTAGGTGCTACTTCTTCCGTGGTATGCTCTTCTGGTACTATACATTCTAAAACTGGTAGTTTTTGAAGCAGTTTTTCGGTGGTTTTCGAGCAAAATTGCTGTACTAGGTGCTACCTCTTCCGTGGTATGCTCTCCTGGTACTATACATTCGAAAACTGGTAGTTTTTGAAGCAGTTTTTCGGTGGTTTTCGAGCAAAATTGCTGTACTAGGTGCTACTTCTTCCGTGGTATGCTCTTCTGGTACTATACATTCGAAAACTGGTAGTTTTTGAAGCAGTTTTTCGGTGGTTTTCGAGCAAAATTGCTGTACTAGGTGCTACTTCTTCCGTGGTATGCTCTTCTGGTACTATACATTCCAAAACTGGTAGTTTTTGAAGCAGTTTTTTGGTGGTTTTCGAGCAAAATTGTTGTACTAGGTGCTACTTCTTCCGTGGTATGCTCTCCTGGAACTATAAATTCGTAGACTGGTAGTTTTTGAAGCATTTTTTCGGTGGTTTTCGAGCAAAATTGCTGTACTAGGTGCTACTTCTTCCGTGGTATGCTCTTCTGGTACTATACATTCGAAAACTTGTAGTTTTTGAAGCAGTTTTTCGATGGTGTTCGAGCAAAATTGTTGTACTAGGTGCTACCTCTTCCATGGTATGCTCTTCTGGTACTGAACATTCCAAAACTGGTAGTTTTTGAAGCAGCTTTTCGGTGGTTTTCGAGCAAAATTGTTGTACTAGGTGCTACTTCCTCCGTGGTATGCTCTTCTGGTACTATACATTCCAAAACTGGTAGTTTTTGAAGCAGTTTTTCGGTGGTTTTCGAGCAAAATTGCTGTACTAGGTGCTACTTCTTCCGTGGTATGCTCTTCTGGTACTATACATTCGAAAACTGGTAGTTTTTGAAGCAGTTTTTCGGTGGTTTTCGAGCAAAATTGCTGTACTAGGTGCTACCTCTTCCGTGGTATTCTCTACTGGTACTATACATTCGAAAACTGGTAGTTTTTGAAGCAGTTTTTCGGTGGTTTTCGAGCAAAATTGCTGTACTAGGTGCTACCTCTTCCGTGGTATGCTCTCTTGGTACTATACATTCGAAAACTGGTAGTTTTTGAAGCAGTTTTTCGGTGGTTTTCGAGCAAAATTGCTGCATGCGGTGATACTTCTTCCGCGGTATGCTCTTCTGGTACTATACATTCGAAAACTGGTAGTTTTGGAAGCAGTTTTTCGATGGTTTTCGAGAAAATTGTTGTACTAGGTGCTACCTCTTCCGTGGTATGCTCTCCTGGAACTATTCATTCGAAAACTGGTAGTTTTTGAAGCATTTTTTCGGTGGTTTTCGAACAAAATTGCTGTACTAGGTGCTACCTCTGCCGTGGTATGCTCTTCTGGTACTGAACACTCTAAAACTGGTAGTTTTTGAAGCAGTTTTTCGGTGGTTTTCGAGCAAAATTGTTGTACTAGGTGCTACTTCTTCCGTGGTATGCTCTTCTGGTACTATACAATCGAAAACTGGTAGTTTTTGAAGCAGTTTTTCGGTGGTTTACAAGCAAAATTGCTGTACTAGGTGCTACTTCTTCCGTGGTATGCTCTCCTGGAACTATACATTCGTAAACTGGTAGTTTTGAAGCATTTTTTCGGTGGTTTTCGAGCAAAATTGCTGTACTAGGTGCTACTTCTTCCGTGGTATGCTCTTCTGGTACTATACATTCGAAAACTTGTAGTTTTTGAAGCAGTTTTTCGATGGTTTTCGAGCAAAATTGTTGTACTAGGTGCTACCTCTTCCATGGTATGCTCTTCTGGTACTGAACATTCCAAAACTGGTAGTTTTTGAAGCAGCTTTTCGGTGGTTTTCGAGCAAAATTGTTGTACTAGGTGCTACTTCCTCCGTGGTATGCTCTTCTGGTACTATACATTCCAAAACTGGTAGTTTTTGAAGCAGTTTTTCGGTGGTTTTCGAGCAAAATTGCTGTACTAGGTGCTACTTCTTCCGTGGTATGCTCTTCTGGTACTATACATTCGAAAACTGGTAGTTTTTGAAGCAGTTTTTCGGTGGTTTTCGAGCAAAATTGCTGTACTAGGTGCTACTTCTTCCGTGGTATGCTCTTCTGGTACTATACATTCGAAAACTGGTAGTTTTTGAAGCAGTTTTTTGGTGGTTTTCGAGCAAAATTGTTGTACTAGGTGCTACTTCTTCCGTGGTATGCTCTCCTGGAACTATAAATTCGTAGACTGGTAGTTTTGAAGCATTTTTTCGGTGGTTTTCGAGCAAAATTGCTGTACTAGGTGCTACTTCTTCCGTGGTATGCTCTTCTGGTACTATACATTCGAAAACTTGTAGTTTTTGAAGCAGTTTTTCGATGGTTTTCGAGCAAAATTGTTGTACTAGGTGCTACCTCTTCCATGGTATGCTCTTCTGGTACTGAACATTCCAAAACTGGTAGTTTTTGAAGCAGCTTTTCGGTGGTTTTCGAGCAAAATTGTTGTACTAGGTGCTACTTCCTCCGTGGTATGCTCTTCTGGTACTATACATTCCAAAACTGGTAGTTTTTGAAGCAGTTTTTCGGTGGTTTTCGAGCAAAATTGCTGTACTAGGTGCTACTTCTTCCGTGGTATGCTCTTCTGGTACTATACATTCGAAAACTGGTAGTTTTTGAAGCAGTTTTTCGGTGGTTTTCGAGCAAAATTGCTGTACTAGGTGCTACCTCTTCCGTGGTATTCTCTACTGGTACTATACATTCGAAAACTGGTAGTTTTTGAAGCAGTTTTTCGGTGGTTTTCGAGCAAAATTGCTGTACTAGGTGCTACTTCTTCCGTGGTATGCTCTCTTGGTACTATACATTCGAAAACTGGTAGTTTTTGAAGCAGTTTTTCGGTGGTTTTCGAGCAAAATTGCTGCATGCGGTGATACTTCTTCCGCGGTATGCTCTTCTGGTACTATACATTCGAAAACTGGTAGTTTTGGAAGCAGTTTTTCGATGGTTTTCGAGAAAATTGTTGTACTAGGTGCTACCTCTTCCGTGGTATGCTCTCCTGGAACTATTCATTCGAAAACTGGTAGTTTTTGAAGCATTTTTTCGGTGGTTTTCGAACAAAATTGCTGTACTAGGTGCTACCTCTGCCGTGGTATGCTCTTCTGGTACTGAACACTCTAAAACTGGTAGTTTTTGAAGCAGTTTTTCGGTGGTTTTCGAGCAAAATTGTTGTACTAGGTGCTACTTCTTCCGTGGTATGCTCTTCTGGTACTATACAATCGAAAACTGGTAGTTTTTGAAGCAGTTTTTCGGTGGTTTACAAGCAAAATTGCTGTACTAGGTGCTACTTCTTCCGTGGTATGCTCTCCTGGAACTATACATTCGTAGACTGGTAGTTTTGAAGCATTTTTTCGGTGGTTTTCGAGCAAAATTGCTGTACTAGGTGCTACTTCTTCCGTGGTATGCTCTTCTGGTACTATACATCCGAAAACTTGTAGTTTTTGAAGCAGTTTTTCGATGGTTTTCGAGCAAAATTGTTGTACTAGGTGCTACCTCTTCCATGGTATGCTCTTCTGGTACTGAACATTCCAAAACTGGTAGTTTTTGAAGCAGTTTTTCGGTGGTTTTCGAGCAAAATTGTTGTACTAGGTGCTACTTCCTCCGTGGTATGCTCTTCTGGTACTATACATTCCAAAACTGGTAGTTTTTGAAGCAGCTTTTCGGTGGTTTTCGAGCAAAATTGCTGTACTAGGTGCTACTTCTTCCGTGGTATGCTCTCTTGGTACTATACATTCGAAAACTGGTAGTTTTTGAAGCAGTTTTTCGGTGGTTTTCGAGCAAAATTGCTGCATGAGGTGATACTTCTTCCGTGGTATGCTCTTCTGGTACTATACATTCGAAAACTGGTAGTTTTGGAAGCAGTTTTTCGATGGTTTTCGAGAAAATTGTTGTACTAGGTGCTACCTCTTCCGTGGTATGCTCTCCTGGAACTATTCATTCGAAAACTGGTAGTTTTTGAAGCATTTTTTCGGTGGTTTTCGAACAAAATTGCTGTACTAGGTGCTACCTCTGCCGTGGTATGCTCTTCTGGTACTGAACACTCGAAAACTGGTAGTTTTTGAAGCAGTTTTTCGGTGGTTTTCGAGCAAAATTGTTGTACTAGGTGCTACTTCTTCCGTGGTATGCTCTTCTGGTACTATACAATCGAAAACTGGTAGTTTTTGAAGCAGTTTTTCGGTGGTTTACAAGCAAAATTGCTGTACTAGGTGCTACTTCTTCCGTGGTATGCTCTCCTGGAACTATACATTCGTAGACTGGTAGTTTTGAAGCATTTTTTCGGTGGTTTTCGAACAAAATTGCTGTACTAGCTGCTACTTCTTCCGTGGTATGCTCTTCTGGTACTAGACATTCCAAAACTGGTAGTTTTTGAAGCAGATTTTCGGTGGTTTTCGAGCAAAATTGCTGTACTAGGTGCTACTTCTTCCGTGGTATGCTCTCCTGGAACTATAGATTCGTAGACTGGTAGTTTTGAAGCATTTTTTCGGTGGTTTTCGAGCAAAATTGCTGTACTAGGTGCTACTTCTTCCGTGGTATGCTCTCTTGGTACTATACATTCGAAAACTGGTAGTTTTTGAAGCAGTTTTTTGGTGGTTTTCGAGCAAAATTGCTGTACTAGGTGCTACTTCTTCCGTGGTATGCTCTTCTGGTACTATACATTCGAAAACTGGTAGTTTTTGAAGCAGTTTTTCGGTGGTTTTCGAGCAAAATTGCTGCATGAGGTGATACTTCTTCCGTGGTATGCTCTTCTGGTACTATACATTCGAAAACTGGTAGTTTCGGAAGCAGTTTTTCGATGGTTTTCGAGAAAATTGTTGTACTAGGTGCTACCTCTTCCGTGGTATGCTCTTCTGGTACTATACATTCGAAAACTGGTAGTTTTTGAAGCAGTTTTTCGGTGGTTTTCGAGCAAAATTGCTGTACTAGGTGCTACCTCTTCCGTGGTATTCTCTTCTGGTACTATAGATTCGTAGACTGGTAGTTTTGAAGCAGTTTTCGGTGGTTTTCGAGCAAAATTGCTGTACTAGGTGCTACTTCTTCCGTGGTATGCTCTTCTGGTACTATACATTCTAAAACTGGTAGTTTTTGAAGCAGTTTTTCGGTGGTTTTCGAGCAAAATTGCTGTACTAGGTGCTACTTCTTCCGTGGTATGCTCTTCTGGTACTATACATTCGAAAACTGGTAGTTTTTGAAGCAGTTTTTCGGTGGTTTTCGAGCAAAATTGCTGTACTAGGTGCTACCTCTTCCGTGGTATTCTCTTCTGGTACTATAGATTCGTAGACTGGTAGTTTTGAAGCAGTTTTTCGGTGGTTTTCGAGCAAAATTGCTGTACTAGGTGCTACTTCTTCCGTGGTATGCTCTTCTGGTACTATACATTCGAAAACTGGTAGTTTTTGAAGCAGTTTTTCGGTGGTTTTCGAGCAAAATTGCTGTACTAGGTGCTACTTCTTCCGTGGTATGCTCTTCTGGTACTATACATTCGAAAACTGGTAGTTTTTGAAGCAGTTTTTCGGTGGTTTTCGAGCAAAATTGTTGTATTAGGTGCTACCTCTTCCGTGGTATTCTCTTCTGGTACTATAGATTCGTAGACTGGTAGTTTTGAAGCAGTTTACGGTGGTTTTCGAGCAAAATTGCTGTACTAGGTGCTACTTCTTCCGTGGTATGCTCTTCTGGTACTATACATTCTAAAACTGGTAGTTTTTGAAGCAGTTTTTCGGTGGTTTTCGAGCAAAATTGCTGTACTAGGTGCTACCTCTTCCGTGGTATGCTCTCCTGGTACTATACATTCGAAAACTGGTAGTTTTTGAAGCAGTTTTTCGGTGGTTTTCGAGCGAAATTGCTGTACTAGGTGCTACTTCTTCCGTGGTATGCTCTTCTGGTACTAGACATTCCAAAACTGGTAGTTTTTGAAGCAGTTTTTCGGTGGTTTTCGAGCAAAATTGCTGTACTAGGTGCTACTTCTTCCGTGGTATGCTCTTCTGGTACTATACATTCGAAAACTGGTAGTTTTTGAAGCAGTTTTTCGGTGGTTTTCGAGCAAAATTGCTGTACTAGGTGCTACTTCTTCCGTGGTATGCTCTTCTGGTACTATACATTCGAAAACTGGTAGTTTTTGAAGCAGTTTTTCGGTGGTTTTCGAGCAAAATTGTTGTATTAGGTGCTACCTCTTCCGTGGTATTCTCTCCTGGTACTATACATTCGAAAACTGGTAGTTTTTGAAGCAGTTTTTCGGTGGTTTTCGAGCAAAATTGCTGTACTAGGTGCTACTTCTTCCGTGGTATGCTCTTCTGGTACTATACATTCGAAAACTGGTAGTTTTTGAAGCAGTTTTTTGGTGATTTTTGAGCAGAATTGCTGTACTAGGTGCTACTCCTTCCGTGGTATGCTCTCCTGGAACTATAAATTCGTAGACTGGTAGTTTTCGAAGCAGTTTTTCGGTGGTTTTCGAGCAAAATTGCTGTACTAGGTGCTACTTCTTCCGTGGTATGCTCTTCTTGGTACTATACATTCGAAAACTGGTAGTTTTTGAAGCAGTTTTTCGATGGTTTTCGAGCAAAATTGTTGTACTAGGTGCTACTTCTTCCGTGGTATGCTCTTCTGGTACTGAACATTCCAAAACTGGTAGTTTTTGAAGCAGCTTTTCGGTGGTTTTCGAGCAAAATTGTTGTACTAGGTGCTACTTCTTCCGTGGTATGCTCTTCTGGTACTGTACATTCCAAAACTGGTAGTTTTTGAAGCAGTTTTTTCGGTGGTTTTCGAGCGAAATTGCTGTACTAGGTGCTACTTTTTCCGTGGTATGCTCTTCTGGTACTATACATTCGAAAACTGGTAGTTTTTTGAAGCAGTTTTTTCGTGGTTTTCGAGCAAAATTGCTGTACTAGGTGCTACTTCTTCCGTGGTATGCTCTTCTGGTACTGAACACTCCAAAACTGGTAGTTTTTGAAGCAGCTTTTCGGTAGTTTTTCGAGCAAAATTGCTGTACTAGATGCTACTTCTTCCGTGGTATGCTCTTCTGGTACTATACATTCGAAAACCGGTAGTTTTTGAAGCAGTTTTTTGGTGGTTTTCGAACAAAATTGTTGTACTAGGTGCTACCTCTTCCGTGGCTATGCTCTTCTGGTACTATACATTCGAAAAACTGGTAGTTTTTGAAGCAGTTTTTTTGGTGGTTTTCGAGCAAAATTGCTGTACTATGTGCTACTTCTTCCGTGGTATGCTCTTCTGGAACTATACATTCGAAAACTTGTAGTTTTTGAAGCAGTTTTTTCGATGGTTTTCGAGCAAAATTGTTGTACTAGGTGCTACCTCTTCCGTGGTATGCTCTTCTGGTACTGAACATTCCAAAACTGGTAGTTTTTGAAGCAGCTTTTCGGTGGTTTTCGAGCGAAATTGTTGTACTAGGTGCTACCTCCTTCCGTGGTATGCTCTTCTGGTACTATACATTCCAAAACTGGTAGTTTTTGAAGCAGTTTTTCGGTGGTTTTCGAGCAAAATTGTTGTACTAGGTGCTACCTCTTCGTGGTATTCTCTCCTGGTACTATACATTCGAAAACTGGTAGTTTTTGAAGCAGTTTTTCGGTGGTTTTTCGAGCGAAATTGTTTGTACTAGGTGCTACTTCTTCCGTGGTATGCTCTCCTGGTACTATACATTCGAAAACTGGTAGTTTTTGAAGCAGTTTTTTCGGTGGTTTTCGAGCAAAATTGCTGTACTAGGTGCTACCTCTTCCGTGGTATGCTCTCCTAGTACTATTCATTCGAAAACTGGTAGTTTTTGAAGCAGTTTTTTCGGTGGTTTTCGAGCCAAATTGTTGTACTAGGTGCTACCTCTTCTGTGGTATGCTCTCCTGATACTGAACACTCGAAAACTGGTAGTTTTTGAAGCAGTTTTTTTGGTGGTTTTCGAGCAAAATTGCTGTACTAGGTGCTACTTCTTCCGTGGTATGCTCTTCTGGTACTATACATTCGAAAACTGGTAGTTTTTGAAGCAGTTTTTCGGTGGTTTTCGAGCAAAATTGTTGTACTAGGTGCTACTTCTTCCGTGGTATGCTCTTCTGGTACTATACAATCGAAAACTGGTAGTTTTTGAAGCAGCTTTTCGGTGGTTTACAAGCAAAATTGCTGTACTAGGTGCTACTTCTTCCGTGTTATGCTCTCCTGGAACTATAGATTCGTAGACTGGTAGTTTTTGAAGCAGTTTTTCGGTGGTTTTCGAACAAAATTGCTGTACTAGCTGCTACTTCTTCCGTGGTATGCTCTCCTGGTACTAGACATTCCAAAACTGGTAGTTTTTGAAGCAGATTTTCGGTGGTTTTCGAGCAAAATTGCTGTACTAGGTGCTACTTCTTCCGTGGTATGCTCTTCTGGTGCTATACATTCGAAAACTGGTAGTTTTTGAAGCAGTTTTTCGATGGTTGTCGAGCAAAATTGCTGTACTAGGTGCTACTTCTTCCGTGGTATGCTCTTCTGGTACTGAACACTCGAAAACTGGTAGTTTTTGAAGCAGTTTTTCGGTGGTTTTTCGAGCAAAATTGCTGCATGAGGTGATACTTCTTCCGTGGTATGCTCTTCTGGTACTATACATTCGAAAACTGTTAGTTTTTGAAGCAGTTTTTCGATGGTTTTCGAGCAAAATTGTTTTACTAGGTGCTACCTCTTCCGTGGTATGCTCTTCTGGAACTATACATTCGAAAACTGGTAGTTTTTGAAGCAGTTTTTCGGTGGTTTTCGAGCAAAATTGCCGTACTAGGTGCTACTTCTTCCGTGGTATGCTCTTCTGGTACTATACATTCAAAAACTGGTAGTTTTTGAAGCAGTTTTTCGGTGGTTTTCGAGCCAAATTGTTGTACTAGGTGCTACTTCTTCCGTGGTATGCTCTTCTGGTACTATACATTCGAAAACTGGTAGTTTTTGAAGCAGTTTTTTCGGTGGTTTTCGAGCCAAATTGTTGTACTAGGTGCTACTTCTTCCGTGGTATGCTATTCTGGTACTATACATTCGAAAACTGGTAGTTTTTGAAGCAGTTTTTCGGTGGTTTTCGAACAAAATTGCTGTACTAGGTGCTACTTCTTCCGAGGTATGCTCTTCTGGTACTATACATTCGAAAACTGGTAGTTTTTGAAGCAGTTTTTCGGTGGTTTTCGAGCAAAATTGCTGTACTAGGTGCTACCTCTTCCGTGGTATGCTCTCCTAGTACTGAACACTCGAAAACTGGTAGTTTTTGAAGCAGTTTTTCGATGGTTTTCGAGCAAAATTGCTGCATGAGGTTATACTTTTTACGTGGTATGCTCTTCTGGTACTATACATTCGAAAACTGGTAGTTTTTGAAGCAGTTTTTCGATGGTTTTCGAGCAAAATTGTTGTACTAGGTGCTACCTCTTCCGTGGTATGCTCTCCTAGTACTGAACACTCGAAAACTGGTAGTTTTTGAAGCATTTTTTCGGTGGTTTTCGAACAAAATTGCTGCATGAGGTTTTACTTTTTCCGTGGTATGCTCTTCTGGTACTATACATTCGAAAACTGGTAGTTTTTGAAGCAGTTTTTCGGTGGTTTTCGAGCAAAATTGCTGTACTAGGTGCTACTTCTTCCGTGGTATGCTCTTCTGGAACTATAGATTCGTAGACTGGTAGTTTTGAAGCATTTTTTCGGTGGTTTTCGAACAAAATTGCTGTACTAGCTGCTACTGCTTCCGTGGTATGCTCTCCTGGTACTAGACATTCCAAAACTGGTAGTTTTTGAAGCAGATTTTCGGTGGTTTTCGAGCAAAATTGCTGTACTAGGTGCTACTTCTTCCGTGGTATGCTCTTCTGGTGCTATACATTCGAAAACTGGTAGTTTTTGAAGCAGTTTTTCGATGGTTTTCGAACAAAAATGCTGCATGAGGTGCTACTTCTTCCGTGGTATGCTCTTCTGGTACTATACATTCGAAAACTGTTAGTTTTTGAAGCAGTTTTTCGATGGTTTTCGAGCAAAATAGCTGTACTAGGTGCTACTTCTTCCTTTGTATGCTCTCCTGGTACTATACATTCGAAAATTGGTAGTTTTTGAAGCAGTTTTTCGGTGGTTTTCGAGCAAAATTGCTGTACTAGGTGCTACTTCTTCCATGGTATGCTCTTCTGGTACTATACATTCGAAAACTGGTAGTTTTTGAAGCAGTTTTTCGGTGGTTTTCGAGCAAAATTGTTGTACTAGGTGCTACCTCTTCCGTGGTATTCTCTCCTGGTACTATACATTCGAAAACTGGTAGTTTTTGAAGCAGTTTTTCGGTGGTTTTCGAGCAAAATTGTTGTACTAGGTGCTACTTCTTCCGTGGTATGCTCTCTTGGTACTATACATTCGAAAACTGGTAGTTTTTGAAGCAGTTTATCGATGGTTTTCGAGCAAAATTGTTGTACTAGGTGCTACTTCTTCCGTGGTATGCTCTTCTGGTACTGAACATTCCAAAACTGGTAGTTTTTGAAGCAGCTTTTCGGTGGTTTTCGAGCAAAATTGTTGTACTAGGTGCTACTTTTTCCGTGGTATGCTCTTCTGGTACTGTACATTCCAAAACTGGTAGTTTTTGAAGCAGTTTTTTCGGTGGTTTTCGAGCGAAATTGCTGTACTAGGTGCTACTTTTTCCGTGGTATGCTCTTTTGGTACTATACTTTCGAAAACTGGTAGTTTTTGAAGCAGTTTTTCGGTGGTTTTCGAGCAAAATTGCTGTACTAGGTGCTACTTCTTCCGTGGTATGCACTTCTGGTACTGAACACTCCTGAACTGGTAGTTTTTGAAGCAGCTTTTCGGTAGTTTTCGAGCAAAATTGCTGTACTAGGTGCTACTTCTTCCGTGGTATGCTCTTCTGGTACTATACATTCGAAAACCGGTAGTTTTTGAAGCAGTTTTTTTGGTGGTTTTCGAACAAAATTGTTGTACTAGGTGCTACCTCTTCCGTGGTATGCTCTTCTGGTACTATACATTCGAAAACTGGTAGTTTTTGAAGCAGTTTTTTGGTGGTTTTCGAGCAAAATTGCTGTACTATGTGCTACTTCTTCCGTGGTATGCTCTTCTGGAACTATACATTCGAAAACTTGTAGTTTTTGAAGCAGTTTTTCGATGGTTTTCGAGCAAAATTGTTGTACTAGGTGCTACCTCTTCCGTGGTATGCTCTTCTGGTACTGAACATTCCAAAACTGGTAGTTTTTGAAGCAGCTTTTCGGTGGTTTTCGAGCAAAATTGTTTTACTAGGTGCTACCTCTTCCGTGGTATGCTCTTCTGGTACTATACATTCCAAAACTGGTAGTTTTTGAAGCAGTTTTTCGGTGGTTTTCGAGCAAAATTGTTGTACTAGGTGCTACCTCTTCCGTGGTATTCTCTCCTGGTACTATACATTCGAAAACTGGTAGTTTTTGAAGCAGTTTTTCGGTGGTTTTCGAGCAAAATTGCTGTACTAGGTGCTACTTCTTCCGTGGTATGCTCTCTTGGTACTATACATTCGAAAACTGGTAGTTTTTGAAGCAGTTTTTCGGTGGTTTTCGAGCAAAATTGCTGCATGAGGTTATACTTTTTCCGTGGTATGCTCTTCTGCTACTATACATTCGAAAACTGGTAGTTTTTGAAGCAGTTTTTCGATGGTTTTCGAGCAAAATTGTTGTACTAGGTGCTACTTCTTCCGTGGTATGCTCTCCTGGAACTATACATTCGAAAACTGGTAGTTTTTGAAGCATTTTTTCGGTGGTTTTCGAACAAAATTGCTGTACTAGGTGCTACTTCTTCCGTGGTATGCTCTTCTGGTACTGAACACTCGAAAACTGGTAGTTTTTGAAGCAGTTTTTCGGTGGTTTTCGAGCAAAATTGTTGTACTAGGTGCTACTTCTTCCGTGGTATGCTCTTCTGGTACTATACAATCGAAAACTGGTAGTTTTTGAAGCAGTTTTTCGGTGGTTTACAAGCAAAATTGCTGTACTAGGTGCTACTTCTTCCGTGTTATGCTCTCCTGGAACTATAGATTCGTAGACTGGTAGTTTTGAAGCAGTTTTTCGGTGGTTTTCGAACAAAATTGCTGTACTAGGTGCTACCTCTTCCGTGGTATGCTCTCCTGGTACTAGACATTCCAAAACTGGTAGTTTTTGAAGCAGTTTTTCGGTGGTTTTCGAGCAAAATTGCTGTACTAGGTGCTACTTCTTCCGTGGTATGCTCTTCTGGTGCTATACATTCGAAAACTGGTAGTTTTTGAAGCAGTTTTTCGATGGTTTTCGAGCAAAATTGCTGTACTAGGTGCTACTTCTTCCGTGGTATGCTCTTCTGGTACTGAACACTCGAAAACTGGTAGTTTTTGAAGCAGTTTTTCGGTGGTTTTCGAGCAAAATTGCTGCATGAGGTGATACTTCTTCCGTGGTATGCTCTTCTGATACTATACATTCGAAAACTGTTAGTTTTTGAAGCAGTTTTTCGATGGTTTTCGAGCAAAATTGTTTTACTAGGTGCTACCTCTTCCGTGGTATGCTCTTCTGGTACTATACATTCGAAAACTGGTAGTTTTTGAAGCAGTTTTTCGGTGGTTTTCGAGCAAAATTGTTGTACTAGGTGCTACTTCTTCCGTGGTATGCTCTTCTGGTACTATACATTCAAAAACTGGTAGTTTTTGAAGCAGTTTTTCGGTGGTTTTCGAGCCAAATTGTTGTACTATGTGCTACTTCTTCCGTGGTATGCTCTTCTGGTACTATACATTCGAAAACTGGTAGTTTTTGAAGCAGCTTTTCGGTGGTTTTCGAGCCAAATTGTTGTACTAGGTGCTACTTCTTCCGTGGTATGCTATTCTGGTACTATACATTCGAAAACTGGTAGTTTTTGAAGCAGTTTTTCGGTGGTTTTCGAGCAAAATTGTTTTACTAGGTGCTACCTCTTCCGTGGTATGCTCTCCTGGTACTGAACACTCAAAAACTGGTAGTTTTTGAAGCAGTTTTTCGGTGGTTTTCGAGTAAAATTGCTGTCCTAGGTGCTACTTCTTCCGTGGTATGCTCTTCTGGTACTATACATTCGAAAACTGGTAGTTTTTGAAGCAGTTTTTCGGTGGCTTTCGAGCAAAATTGCTGTACTAGGTGCTACCTCTTCCGTGGTATGCTCTTCTGGTACTATACAATCGAAAACTGGTAGTTTTTGAAGCAGTTTTTCGGTGGTTTTCGAACAAAATTGCTGTACTAGGTGCTACTTCTTCCGTGGTATGCTCTTCTGGTACTATACATTCGAAAACTGGTAGTTTTTGAAGCAGTTTTTCGGTGGTTTTCGAGCAAAATTGCTGTACTAGGTGCTACCTCTTCCGTGGTATGCTCTCCTAGTACTGAACACTCGAATACTGGTAGCTTTTGAAGCAGTTTTTCGGTGGTTTTCGAGCAAAATTGTTGTACTAGGTGCTACTTCTTCCGTGGTATGCTCTTCTGGTATTATACATTCAAAAACTGGTAGTTTTTGAAGCAGTTTTTCGGTGGTTTTCGAGCCAAATTGTTGTACTAGGTGCTACTTCTTCCGTGGTATGCTCTTCTGGTACTATACATTCGAAAACTGGTAGTTTTTGAAGCAGTTTTTCGGTGGTTTTCGAGCAAAATTGTTTTACTAGGTGCTACCTCTTCCGTGGTATGCTCTCCTGGTACTGAACACTCAAAAACTGGTAGTTTTTGAAGCAGTTTTTCGGTGGTTTTCGAGCAAAATTGCTGTACTAGGTGCTACTCCTTCCGTGGTATGCTCTCCTAGTACTGAACACTCGAAAACTGGTAGTTTTTGAAGCAGTTTTTCGATGGTTTTCGAGCAAAATAGTTGTACTAGGTGCTACTTCTTCCTTGGTATGCTCTCTTGGTACTATACATTCGAAAACTGGTAGTTTTTGAAGCAGTTTTTCGGTGGTTTTCGAGTAAAATTGCTGCATGAGGTTATACTTTTTCCGTGGTATGCTCTTCTGGTACTATACATTCGAAAACTGGTAGTTTTTGAAGCAGTTTTTCGATGGTTTTCGAGCAAAATTGTTGTACTAGGTGCTACTTCTTCCGTGGTATGCTCTCCTGGAACTATACATTCGAAAACTGGTAGTTTTTGAAGCATTTTTTCGGTGGTTTTCGAACAAAATTGCTGTACTAGGTGCTACTTCTTCCGTGGTATGCTCTTCTGGTACTGAACACTCCAAAACTGGTAGTTTTTGAAGCAGTTTTTCGGTGGTTTTCGAGCAAAATTGTTGTACTAGGTGCTACTTCTTCCGTGGTATGCTCTTCTGGTACTATACAATCGAAAACTGGTAGTTTTTGAAGCAGTTTTTCGGTGGTTTACAAGCAAAATTGCTGTACTAGGTGCTACTTCTTCCGTGTTATGCTCTCCTGGAACTATAGATTCGTAGACTGGTAGTTTTGAAGCAGTTTTTCGGTGGTTTTCGAACAAAATTGCTGTACTAGCTGCTACTTCTTCCGTGGTATGCTCTCCTGGTACTAGACATTCCAAAACTGGTAGTTTTTGAAGCAGATTTTCGGTGGTTTTCGAGCAAAATTGCTGTACTAGGTGCTACTTCTTCCGTGGTATGCTCTTCTGGTGCTATACATTCGAAAACTGGTAGTTTTTGAAGCAGTTTTTCGATGGTTTTCGAGCAAAATTGCTGTACTAGGTGCTACCTCTTCCGTGGTATGCTCTTCTGGTACTGAACACTCGAAAACTGGTAGTTTTTGAAGCAGTTTTTCGGTGGTTTTCGAGCAAAATTGCTGCATGAGGTGATACTTCTTCCGAGGTATGCTCTTCTGGTACTATACATTCGAAAACTGTTAGTTTTTGAAGCAGTTTTTCGCTGGTTTTCGAGCAAAATAGTTGTACTAGGTGCTACTTCTTCCTTGGTATGCTCTCCTGGTACTATACATTCGAAAATTGGTAGTTTTTGAAGCAGTTTTTCGGTGGTTTTCGAGCAAAATTGTTGTACTAGGTGCTACTTCTTCCGTGGTATGCTCTTCTGGTATTATACATTCGAAAACTGGTAGTTTTTGAAGCAGTTTTTCGGTGGTTTTCGAGCCAAATTGTTGTACTAGGTGCTACTTCTTCCGTGGTATGCTCTTCTGGTACTATACATTCGAAAACTGGTAGTTTTTGAAGCAGTTTTTCGGTGGTTTTCGAGCAAAATTGTTTTACTAGGTGCTACCTCTTCCGTGGTATGCTCTCCTGGTACTGAACACTCAAAAACTGGTAGTTTTTGAAGCAGTTTTTCGGTGGTTTTCGAGCAAAATTGCTGTACTAGGTGCTACTCCTTCCGTGGTATGCTCTCCTGAAACTATAAATTCGTAGACTGGTAGTTTTTGAAGCAGTTTTTCGGTGGTTTTCGAGCGAAACTGCTGTACTAGGTGCTACTTCTTCCGTGGTATGCTCTTCTGGTACTATACATTCGAAAACTTGTAGTTTTTGAAGCAGTTTTTCGGTGGTTTTCGAGCAAAATTGTTGTACTAGGTGCTACCTCTTCCGTGGTATGCTCTTTTGGTACTGAACATTCCAAAACTGGTAGTTTTTGAAGCAGTTTTTCGATGGTTTTCGAGCAAAATAGTTGTACTAGGTGCTACTTCTTCCTTGGTATGCTCTCCTGGTACTATACATTTGAAAATTGGTAGTTTTTGAAGCAGTTTTTCGGTGGTTTTCGAGCAAAATTGTTGTACTAGGTGCTACTTCTTCCGTGGTATGCTCTTCTGGTATTATACATTCGAAAACTGGTAGTTTTTGAAGCAGTTTTTCGGTGGTTTTCGAGCCAAATTGTTGTACTAGGTGCTACTTCTTCCGTGGTATGCTCTCCTGGTACTATACATTCGAAAACTGGTAGTTTTTGAAGCAGTTTTTCGGTGGCTTTCGAGCAAAATTGTTTTACTAGGTGCTACCTCTTCCGTGGTATGCTCTCCTGGTACTGAACACTCAAAAACTGGTAGTTTTTGAAGCAGTTTTTCGGTGGTTTTCGAGCAAAATTGCTGTACTAGGTGCTACTCCTTCCGTGGTATGCTCTCCTGAAACTATAAATTCGTAGACTGGTAGTTTTTGAAGCAGTTTTTCGGTGGTTTTCGAGCGAAACTGCTGTATTAGGTGCTACTTCTTCCGTGGTATGCTCTTCTGGTACTATACATTCGAAAACTTGTAGTTTTTGAAGCAGTTTTTCGGTGGTTTTCGAGCAAAATTGTTGTACTAGGTGCTACCTCTTCCGTGGTATGCTCTTCTGGTACTGAACATTCCAAAACTGGTAGTTTTTTGAAGCAGCTTTTCGGTGGTTTTCGAGCAAAATTGTTGTACTAGGTGCTACTTCCTCCGTGGTATGCTCTTCTGGTACTATACATTCAAAAACTGGTAGTTTTTGAAGCAGTTTTTCGGTGGTTTTCGAGCAAAATTGCTGTACTAGGTGCTACTTCTTCCGTGGTATGCTCTTCTGGTACTATACATTCGAAAACTGGTAGTTTTTGAAGCAGTTTTTCGGTGGTTTTCGAGCAAAATTGCTGTACTAGGTGCTACCTCTTCCGTGGTATTCTCTCCTGGTACTATACATTCGAAAACTGGTAGTTTTTGAAGCAGTTTTTCGGTGGTTTTTGAGCAAAATTGCTGTACTAGGTGCTACTTCTTCCGTGGTATGCTCTTCTGGTACTGAACACTCGAAAAATGGTAGTTTTTGAAGCAGTTTTTCGGTGGTTTTTGAGCAAAATTGTTGTACTAGGTGCTACTTCTTCCATGGTATGCTCTTCTGGTACTATACATTCGAAAACTTGTAGTTTTTGAAGCAGTTTTTCGGTGGTTTTCGAGCAAAATTGTTGTACTAGGTGCTATCTCTTCCGTGGTATGCTCTTCTGGTACTGAACATTCCAAAACTGGTAGTTTTTGAAGCAGCTTTTCGGTGGTTTTCGAGCAAAATTGTTGTACTAGGTGCTACTTCCTCCGTGGTATGCTCTTCTGGTACTATACATTCGAAAACTGGTAGTTTTTGAAGCAGTTTTTCGGTGGTTTTCGAGCAAAATTGCTGCATGAGGTTATACTTCTTCCGTGGTATGCTCTTCTGGTACTATACATTCGAAAACTGGTAGTTTTTGAAGCAGTTTTTCGATGGTTTTCGAGCAAAATTGTTGTACTAGGTGCTACTTCTTCCGTGGTATGCTCTCCTGGAACTATACATTCGAAAACTGGTAGTTTTTGAAGCAGTTTTTCGGTGGTTTTCGAACAAAATTGTTGTACTAGGTACTAGTTCTTCCGTGGTATGCTCTCCTGGTACTGAACACTCGAAAACTGGTAGTTTTTGAAGCAGTTTTTCGGTGGTTTTCGAGCAAAATTGTTGTACTAGGTGCTACTTCTTCCGTGGTATGCTCTTCTGGTACTATACATTCGAAAACTGGTAGTTTTTGAAGCAGTTTTTCGGTGGTTTTCGAGCAAAATTGTTGTACTAGGTGCTACTTCTTCCGCGGTATGCTCTTCTGGTATTATACATTCGAAAACTGGTAGGTTTTGAAGCAGTTTTTCGGTGGTTTTCGAACAAAATTGTTGTACTAGGTGCTACTTCTTCCGTGGTATGCTCTCCTGGTACTGAACACTCAAAAACTGGTAGTTTTTGAAGCAGTTTTTCGGTGGTTTTCGAGCAAAATTGCTGTACTAGATGCTACCTCTTCCGTGGTATGCTCTTCTGGTACTGAACATTCGAAAACTGGTAGTTTTTGAAGCAGTTTTTCGGTGGTTTTCGAGTAAAATTGCTGTCCTAGGTGCTACTTCTTCCGTGGTATGCTCTTCTGGTACTATACATTCGAAAACTGGTAGTTTTTGAAGCAGGTTTTCGGTGGCTTTCGAGCAAAATTGCTGTACTAGGCGCTACCTCTTCCGTGGTATGCTTTTTTGGTACTATACATTCGAAACCTGGTAGTTTTTGAAGCAGTTTTTCGGTGGTTTACGAGCAAAATTGCTGTACTAGGAGCTACTTCTTCCGTGGTATGCTCTTCTGGTACTATACATTCGAAAACTGGTAGTTTTTGAAGCAGTTTTTCGGTGGTTTTCGAGCAAAATTGCTGTACTAGGTGCTACCTCTTCCGTGGTATGCTCTCCTGGTACTATACATTCGAAAACTGGTAGTTTTTGAAGCAGTTTTTTGGTGGTTTTCGAGCGAAATTGTTGTACTAGATGCTAGTTCTTCCGTGGTATGCTCTCCTGGTACTATTCATTCGAAAACTGGTAGTTTTTGAAGCAGTTTTTCGGTGGTTTTCGAGCAAAATTGCTGTACTAGGTGCTACCTCTTCCGTGGTATGCTCTCTTAGTACTATACATTCGAAAACTGGTAGTTTTTGAAGCATTTTTTCGGTGGTTTTCGAGCAAAATTGTTGTACTAAGTGCTACCTCTTCCGTGGTATGCTCTCCTGATACTGAACACTCGAAAACTGGTAGTTTTTGAAGCAGTTTTTTCGGTGGTTTTCGAGCAAAATTGCTGTACTAGGTGCTACTTCTTCCGTGGTATGCTCTTCTGGTACTATACATTCTAAAACTGGTAGTTTTTGAAGCAGTTTTTCGGTGGTTTTCGAGCAAAATTGCTGTACTAGGTGCTACTTCTTCCGTGGTATGCTCTTCTGGTACTATTCATTCCAAAACTGGTAGTTTTTGAAGCAGTTTTTTGGTGGTTTTCGAGCAAAATTGCTGTACTAGGTGCTACTTCTTCCGTGGTATGCTCTCCTGGTACTGAACACTCGAAAACTGGTAATTTTTGAAGCAGTTTTTTCGGTGGTTTTCGAGCGAAATTGTTGTACTAGGTGCTACTTCTTCCGTGGTATGCTCTTCTGATACTATACATTCGAAAACTTGTAGTTTTTTAAGCAGTTTTTCGGTGGTTTTCGAGCCAAATTGTTTTACTAGGTGCTACTTCTTCCGTGGTATGCTCTTCTGGTACTATACATTCGAAAACTGGTAGTTTTTGAAGCAGTTTTTCGGTGGTTTTCGAGCAAAATTGCTGTACGTGGTGCTACTTTTTCCGTGGTATGCTCTTCTGGTACTATACATTCGAAAACTGGTAGTTTTTGAAGCAGTTTTTTGGTGGTTTTCGAGCAAAATTGCTGTACTAGGTGCTACTTCTTCCGTGGTATGCTCTCCTGGTATTATACATTCGAAAACTGGTAGTTTTTGAAGCAGTTTTTCGGTGGTTTTCGAGCCAAATTGCTGTACTAGGTGCTACTTCTTCCGTGGTATGCTCTTCTGGTACTGAACACTCGAAAACTGGTAGTTTTTGAAGCAGTTTTTCGGTGGTTTTCGAGCAAAATTGTTGTACTAGGTGCTACCTCTTCCGTGGTATGCTCTTCTGGTACTATACATTCGAAAACTGGTAGTTTTTGAAGCAGTTTTTCGGTGGTTTTCGAGCAAAATTGCTGTACTAGGTGCTACCTCTTCCGTGGTATGCTTTTCTGGTACTATACATTCGAAAACTGGTAGTTTTTGAAGCAGTTTTTCGGTGGTTTTCGAGCCACATTGCTGTACTAGGTGCTACTTCTTCCGTGGTATGCTCTTCTGGTACTATACATTCGAAAACTGGTAGTTTTTGAAGCAGTTTTTCGGTGGTTTTCGAGCGAAATTGTTGTACTAGGTGCTACTTCTTCCGTGGTATGCTCTCCTGGTACTGAACACTCGAAAACTGGTAGTTTTTTAAGCAGATTTCCGGTGGTTTTCGAGCAAAATTGCTGTACTAGGTGCTACTTCTTCCGTGGTATGCTCTCCTGGTACTATACATTCCAAAACTGGTAGTTTTTGAAGCAGTTTTTCGGTGGTTTTCGAGCAAAATTGTTGTACTAGGTGCTACCTCTTCCGTGGTATGCTCTTCTGGTACTATACATTCAAAAACTGGTAGTTTTTGAAGCAGTTTTTCGGTGGTTTTCGAGCAAAATTGCTGTACTAGGTGCTACCTCTTCCGTGGTATGCTTTTCTGGTACTATACATTCGAAAACTGGTAGTTTTTGAAGCAGTTTTTCGGTGGTTTTCGAGCCACATTGCTGTACTAGGTGCTACTTCTTCCGTGGTATGCTCTTCTGGTACTATACATTCGAAAACTGGTAGTTTTTGAAGCAGTTTTTCGGTGGTTTTCGAGCGAAATTGTTGTACTAGGTGCTACTTCTTCCGTGGTATGCTCGTTTGGTACTGAACACTCGAAAACTGGTAGTTTTTTAAGCAGATTTCCGGTGGTTTTCGAGCAAAATTGCTGTACTAGGTGCTACTTCTTCCGTGGTATGCTCTTTTGGTACTATACATTCGAAAACTGGTAGTTTTTGAAGCAGTTTTTCGGTGGTTTTCTAGCCAAATTGCTGTACTAGGTGCTACCTCTTCCGTGGTATGCTCTTCTGGTACTGAACACTCGAAAACTGGTAGTTTTTGAAGCAGTTTTTCGGTGGTTTTCGAGCCAAATTGCTGTACTAGGTGCTACTTCTTCCGTGGTATGCTCTCCTGGTACTGAACACTCAAAAACTGGTAGTTTTTGAAGCAGTTTTTCGGTGGTTTTCGAGCCAAATTGCTGTACTAGGTGCTACTTCTTCCGTGGTATGCTCTTCTGGTACTATACATTCGAAAACTGGTAGTTTTTGAAGCAGTTTTTCGGTGGTTTTCGAGCAAAATTGCTGTACTAGGTGCTACCTCTTCCGTGTTATGCTCTCTTAGTACTATACATTCCAAAACTGGTAGTTTTTGAAGCAGTTTTTCGGTGGTTTTCGAGCAAAATTGCTGTACTAGGTGCTACCTCTTCCGTGGTATGCTCTTCTGGTATTATACATTCGAAAACTGGTAGTTTTTGAAGCAGTTTTTCGGTGGTTTTCAAGCAAAATTGCTGTACTAGGTGCTACTTCTTCCGTGGTATGCTCTCCTGGTACTGAACACTCGAAAACTGTTAGTTTTTGAAGCAGTTTTTTGGTGGTTTTCGAGCAAAATTGCTGTACTAGGTGCTACTTCTTCCGTGGTATGCTCTTCTGGTACTATACATTCCAAAACTGGTAGTTTTTGAAGCAGTTTTTCGATGGTTTTCGAGCAAAATTGTTGTACTAGGTGCTACCTCTTCCGTGGTATGCTCTTCTGGTAATGAACACTCCAAAACTGGTAGTTTTGAAGCAGCTTTTCGGTGGTTTTTCTAGCCAAATTGCTGTACTAGGTGCTACCTCTTCCGTGGTATTCTCTCCTGGTACTATACATTCGAAAACTGGTAGTTTTTGAAGCAGTTTTTCGGTGGTTTTCGAGCAAAATTGCCGTACTAGGTGCTACTTCTTCCGTGGTATGCTCTCTTGGTACTATACATTCGAAAACTGGTAGTTTTGAAGCAGGTTTTCGGTGGTTTTCGAGCAAAATTGCTGTACTAGGTGCTACTTCTTCCGTGGTATGCTCTTCTGTTACTGAACACTCGAAAACTGGTAGTTTTTGAAGCAGTTTTTCGGTGGTTTTCGAGCAAAATTGCTGCATGAGGTGATACTTCTTCCGTTATATGCTCTTCTGGTACTATACATACGAAAACTGGTAGTTTTTGAAGCAGTTTTTCGGTGGTTTTCGAGCATAATTGCTGTACTAGGTGCTACCTCTTCCGTGGTATGGTCTCCTGGTACTGAACACTCGAAAACTGGTAGTTTTTGAAGCAGTTTTTCGGTGGTTTTCGAGCCAAATTGTTGTACTAGGTGCTACTTCTTCCGTGGTATGCTCTTCTGTTACTGAACACTCGAAAACTGGTAGTTTTTGAAGCAGTTTTTCGGTGGTTTTCGAGCAAAATTGCTGCATGAGGTGATACTTCTTCCGTTATATGCTCTTCTGGTACTATACATACGAAAACTGGTAGTTTTTGAAGCAGTTTTTCGGTGGTTTTCGAGCATAATTGCTGTACTAGGTGCTACCTCTTCCGTGGTATGGTCTCCTGGTACTGAACACTCGAAAACTGTTAGTTTTTGAAGCAGTTTTTCGGTGGTTTTCGAGCAAAATTGCTGTACTAGGTGCTACTTCTTCCGTGGTATGCTCTTCTGGTACTATACATTCGAAAACTGGTAGTTTTTGAAGTAGGTTTTCGGTGTTTTCGAGCTACATTGCTTTACTAGGTGCTACCTCTTCCGTGGTATGGTCTCTTGGTACTGAACACTCGAAAACTGGTAGTTTTTGAAGCAGTTTTTCGGTGGTTTTCGAGCAAAATTGCTGTACTAGGTGCTACTTCTTCCGTGATGTGCTCTCCTGGTACTATTCATTCGAAAACTGGTAGTTTTTGAAGCAGTTTTTCGGTGTTTTTCGAGCCAAATTGTTGTACTAGGTGCTACTTCTTCCGTGGTAATGCTTTTCTGGTACTATACATTCGAAAACTGGTAGTTTTTGAAGCAGTTTTTCGATGGTTTTCGAGCAAAATTGTTGTACTAGCTGCTACCTCTTCCGTGGTATGCTCTTCTGGTAATGAACACTCCAAAACTGGTAGTTTTGAAGCAGCTTTTCGGTGGTTTTCGAGCCAAATTGCTGTACTAGGTGCTACCTCTTCCGTGGTATTCTCTCCTGGTACTATACATTCGAAAACTGGTAGTTTTTGAAGCAGTTTTTCGGTGGTTTTCGAGCAAAATTGCCGTACTAGGTGCTACTTCTTCCGTGGTATGCTCTCTTGGTACTATACATTCGAAAACTGGTAGTTTTGAAGCAGGTTTTCGGTGGTTTTCGAGCAAAATTGCTGTACTAGGTGCTACTTCTTCCGTGGTATGCTCTCCTGGTACTGAACACTCGAAAACTGGTAGTTTTTGAAGCAGTTTTTCGGTGGTTTTCGAGCAAAATTGCTGCATGAGGTGATACTTCTTCCGTTATATGCTCTTCTGGTACTATACATACGAAAACTGGTAGTTTTTGAAGCAGTTTTTCGGTGGTTTTCGAGCATAATTGCTGTACTAGGTGCTACCTCTTCCGTGGTATGGTCTCCTGGTACTGAACACTCGAAAACTGGTAGTTTTTGAAGCAGTTTTTCGGTGGTTTTCGAGCCAAATTGTTGTACTAGGTGCTACTTCTTCCGTGGTATGCTCTTCTGGTACTATACATTCGAAAACTGGTAGTTTTTGAAGCAGCTTTTCGGTGGTTTTCGAGCAAAATTGTTGTACTAGGTGCTACTTCTTCCGTGGTATGCTCTTCTGGTATTATACATACGAAAACTGGTAGTTTTTGAAGCAGTTTTTCGGTGGTTTTCGAGCAAAATTGTTGTACTAGGTGCTACTTCTTCCGTGGTATGCTCTTCTGGTACTGAACACTCAAAAACTGGTAGTTTTTGAAGCAGTTTTTCGGTGGTTTTCGAGCAAAATTGCTGTACTAGGTGCTACCTCTTCCGTGGTATGCTCTCCTGGCACTGAACACTCGAAAACTGGTAGTTTTTGAAGCAGTTTTCCAGTGGCTTTCGAGCAAAATTGCTGTACTAGGTGCTACCTCTTCCGTGGTATGCTCTCCTGGTACTATACATTCGAAAACTGGTAGTTTTTGAAGCAGTTTTTCGGTGGTTTTCGAGCAAAATTGCTGTACTAGGTGCTACTTCTTCCGTGGTATGCTCTTTTGGTACTATACATTCCAAAACTGGTAGTTTTTGAAGCAGTTTTCCGGTGGTTTTGGAGCAAAATTGCTGTACTAGGTGCTACTTCTTCCGTGGTATGCTCTTCTGGTACTATACATTCGAAAACTGGTAGTTTTTGAAGCAGTTTTTCGGTGGTTTTCGAGCCAAATTGCTGTACTAGGTGCTAGTTCTTCCGTGGTATGCTCTCCTGGTACTGAACACTCGAAAACTGGTAGTTTTTGAAGCAGTTTTTCGGTGGCTTTCGAGCAAAGTTGCTGTACTAGGTGCTACCTCTTCCGTGGTATGCTCTCCTAGTACTATTCATTCGAAAACTGGTAGTTTTTGAAGCAGTTTTTCGGTGGTTTTCGAGCAAAATTGTTGTACTAGGTGCTACCTCTTCCGTGGTATGCTTTTCTGGTACTATACATTCGAAAACTGGTAGTTTTTGAAGCAGTTTTTCGGTGGTTTTCGAGCCAAATTGTTGTACTAGGTGCTACTTCTTCCGTGGTAATGCTCTTCTGGTACTATACATTCGAAAACTGGTAGTTTTTGAAGCAGTTTTTCGGTGGTTTTCGAGCCAAATTGCTGTACTAGGTGCTACTTCTTCCGTGGTATGCTCTTCTGGTACTATACATTCGAAAACTGGTAGTTTTTGAAGCAGATTAACGGTGGTTTTCGAGCAAAATTGTTGTACTAGGTGCTACTTCTTCCGTGGTATGCTCTCCTGGTACTGATTACTCGAAAACTGGTAGTTTTTGAAGCAGTTTTTCGGTGGTTTTCGAGCAAAATTGTTGTACTAGGTGCTACTTCTTCCGTGGTATGCTCTTCTGGTATTATACATTCGAAAACTGGTAGTTTTTGAAGCAGTTTTTCGGTGGTTTTCGAGCAAAATTGTTTTTTTAGGTGCTACTTCTTCCGTGGTATGCTCTCCTGGTACTGAACACTCAAAAACTAGTAGTTTTTGAAGCAGTTTTTCGGTGGTTTTCGAGCCAAATTGCTGTACTAGGTGCTACTTCTTCCGTGGTATGCTCTTCTGGTACTATACATTCGAAAACTGGTCGTTTTTGAAGCAGTTTTTCGGTGGCTTTCGAGCAAAATTGCTGTACTAGGTGCTACTTTTTCCATGGTATGCTCTCTTGGTACTATACATTCGAAAACTGGTAGTTTTGAAGCAGGTTTTCGGTGGTTTTCGAGCAAAATTGCTGTACTAGGTGCTACTTCTTCCGTGGTATGCTCTTCTGTTACTGAACACTCGAAAACTGGTAGTTTTTGAAGCAGTTTTTCGGTGGTTTTCGAGCAAAATTGCTGCATGAGGTGATACTTCTTCCGTGGTATGCTCTTCTGGTACTATACATTCAAAAACAGGTTGTTTTTGAAGCAGTTTTTCGGTGGTTTTCGAGCAAAATAGCTGTACTAAGTGCTACTTCTTCCGTGGTATGCTCTTCTGGTACTATACATTCAAAAACTGGTAGTTTTTGAAGCAGTTTTTCGGTGGTTTTCGAGCAAAATTGCTGTACTAGGTGCTACTTCTTCCGTGGTATGCTCTTCTGGTACTATACATTCGAAAACTGGTAGTTTTTGAAGCAGTTTTTCGGTGGCTTTCGAGCAAAATTGCTGTACTAGGTGCTACTTCTTCCATGGTATGCTCTTTTGGTACTGAACACTCGAAAACTGGTAGTTTTTGATGCAGTTTTTCGGTCGTTTTCGAGCAAAATTGCTGTACTAGGTGCTACCTCTTCCGTGGTTTGCTGTTCTGGTACTAAACATTCGAAAACTGGTAGTTTTTGAAGCAGTTTTTCGGTGGTTTTCGAGCAAAATTGCTGTACTAGGTGCTACCTCTTCCGTGGTATGCTTTTCTGGTACTATACATTCGAAAACTGGTAGTTTTTGAAGCAGTTTTTCGGTGGTTTTCGAGCCACATTGCTGTACTAGGTGCTACTTCTTCCGTGGTATGCTCTCCTGGTACTATACATTCGAAAACTGGTAGTTTTTGAAGCAGTTTTTCGGTGGTTTTCGAGCGAAATTGTTGTACTAGGTGCTACTTCTTCCGTGGTATGCTCGTTTGGTACTGAACACTCGAAAACTGGTAGTTTTTTAAGCAGATTTCCGGTGGTTTTCGAGCAAAATTGCTGTACTAGGTGCTACTTCTTCCGTGGTATGCTCTTTTGGTACTATACATTCGAAAACTGGTAGTTTTTGAAGCAGTTTTTCGGTGGTTTTCGAGCAAAATTGTTTTACTAGGTGCTACTTCTTCCGTGGTATGCTCTCCTGGTACTGAACACTCAAAAACTGGTAGTTTTTGAAGCAGTTTTTCGGTGGTTTTCGAGCCAAATTGCTGTACTAGGTGCTACTTCTTCCGTGGTATGCTCTTCTGGTACTATACATTCGAAAACTGGTAGTTTTTGAAGCAGTTTTTCGGTGGTTTTCGAGCAAAATTGCTGTACTAGGTGCCACCTCTTCCGTGGTATGCTCTCTTAGTACTATACATTCGAAAACTGGTAGTTTTTGAAGCAGATTTTCGGTGGTTTTCGAGCAAAATTGCTGTACTAGGTGCTACCTCTTCCGTGATATGCTCTTCTGGTATTATACATTCGAAAACTGGTAGTTTTTGAAGCAGTTTTTCGGTGGTTTTCGAGCAAAATTGCTGTACTAGGTGCTACTTCTTCCGTGGTATGCTCTTTTGGTACTGAACACTCGAAAACTGGTAGTTTTTGAAGCAGTTTTTTGGTGGTTTTCGAGCAAAATTGCTGTACTAGGTGCTACTTCTTCCGTGGTATGCTCTTCTGGTACTATACATTCCAAAACTGGTAGTTTTTGAAGCAGTTTTTCGATGGTTTTCGAGCAAAATTGTTGTACTAGGTGCTACCTCTTCCGTGGTATGCTCTTCTGGTAATGAACACTCCAAAACTGGTAGTTTTGAAGCAGCTTTTCGGTGGTTTTCGAGCCAAATTGCTGTACTAGGTGCTACCTCTTCCGTGGTATTCTCTCCTGGTACTATACATTCGAAAACTGGTAGTTTTTGAAGCAGTTTTTCGGTGGTTTTCGAGCAAAATTGCCGTACTAGGTGCTACTTCTTCCGTGGTATGCTCTCTTGGTACTATACATTCGAAAACTGGTAGTTTTGAAGCAGGTTTGCGGTGGTTTTCGAGCAAAATTGCTGTACTAGGTGCTACTTCTTCCGTGGTATGCTCTTCTGTTACTGAACACTCGAAAACTGGTAGTTTTTGAAGCAGTTTTTCGGTGGTTTTCGAGCAAAATTGCTGCATGAGGTGATACTTCTTCCGTTATATGCTCTTCTGGTACTATACATACGAAAACTGGTAGTTTTTGAAGCAGTTTTTCGGTGGTTTTCGAGCATAATTGCTGTACTAGGTGCTACCTCTTCCGTGGTATGGTCTCCTGGTACTGAACACTCGAAAACTGTTAGTTTTTGAAGCAGTTTTTCGGTGGCTTTCGAGCAAAATTGCTGTACTAGGTGCTACTTCTTCCGTGGTATGCTCTTCTGGTACTATACATTCGAAAACTGGTAGTTTTTGAAGTAGGTTTTCGGTGTTTTCGAGCTACATTGCTTTACTAGGTGCTACCTCTTCCGTGGTATGGTCTCCTGGTACTGAACATTAGAAAACTGGTAGTTTTTGAAGCAGTTTTTCGGTGGTTTTCGAGCAAAATTGCTGTACTAGGTGCTACTTCTTCCGTGATATACTCTCCTGGTACTATTCATTCGAAAACTGGTAGTTTTTGAAGCAGATTTTCGGTGTTTTTCGAGCCAAATTGTTGTACTAGGTGCTACTTCTTCCGTGGTATGCTCTTCTGGTACTATACATTCGAAAACTGGTAGTTTTTGAAGCAGTTTTTCGATGGTTTTCGAGCAAAATTGTTGTACTAGCTGCTACCTCTTCCGTGGTATGCTCTTCTGGTAATGAACACTCCAAAACTGGTAGTTTTGAAGCAGCTTTCCGGTGGTTTTCGAGCCAAATTGCTGTACTAGGTGCTACCTCTTCCGTGGTATTCTCTCCTGGTACTATACATTCGAAAACTGGTAGTTTTTGAAGCAGTTTTTCGGTGGTTTTCGAGCAAAATTGCCGTACTAGGTGCTACTTCTTCCGTGGTATGCTCTCTTGGTACTATACATTCGAAAACTGGTAGTTTTGAAGCAGGTTTTCGGTGGTTTTCGAGCAAAATTGCTGTACTAGGTGCTACCTCTTCCGTGGTATGCTCTCCTGGTACTGAACACTCGAAAACTGGTAGTTTTTGAAGCAGTTTTTCGGTGGTTTTCGAGCAAAATTGCTGCATGAGGTGATACTTCTTCCGTTATATGCTCTTCTGGTACTATACATACGAAAACTGGTAGTTTTTGAAGCAGTTTTTCGGTGGTTTTCGAGCATAATTGCTGTACTAGGTGCTACCTCTTCCGTGGTATGGTCTCCTGGTACTGAACACTCGAAAACTGGTAGTTTTTGAAGCAGTTTTTCGGTGGTTTTCGAGCCAAATTGTTGTACTAGGTGCTACTTCTTCCGTGGTATGCTCTTCTGGTACTATACATTCGAAAACTGGTAGTTTTTGAAGCAGCTTTTCGGTGGTTTTCGAGCAAAATTGTTGTACTAGGTGCTACTTCTTCCATGGTATGCTCTTGAGGTATTATACATACGAAAACTGGTAGTTTTTGAAGCAGTTTTTCGGTGGTTTTCGAGCAAAATTGTTTGTACTAGGTGCTACTTCTTCCGTGGTATGCTCTTTTGGTACTATACATTCCAAAACTGGTAGTTTTTGAAGCAGTTTTCCGGTGGTTTTCGAGCAAAATTGCTGTACTAGGTGCTACTTCTTCCGTGGTATGGTCTCCTGGTACTGAACACTCGAAAACTGGTAGTTTTTGAAGCAGTTTTTCGGTGGTTTTCGAGCCAAATTGTTGTACTAGGTGCTACTTCTTCCGTGGTATGCTCTTCTGGTACTATACATTCGAAAACTGGTAGTTTTTTGAAGCAGCTTTTCGGTGGTTTTCGAGCGAAATTGTTGTACTAGGTGCTACTTCTTCCGTGGTATGCTCTCCTGGTACTATACATTCGAAAACTGGTAGTTTTTGAAGCAGTTTTTTCGGTGGTTTTCGAGCAAAATTGCGTGTACTAGGTGCTACTTCTTCCGTGGTATGCTCTTTTGGTACTATACATTCCAAAACTGGTAGTTTTTGAAGCAGTTTTCCGGTGGTTTTCGAGCAAAATTGCTCTATTAGGTGCTACCTCTTCCGTGGTATGCTCTCCTGGTACTATACATTCGAAAACTGGTAGTTTTTGAAGCAGTTTTTCGGTGGTTTTCGAGCCAAATTGCCTGTACTAGGTGCTAGTTCTTCCGTGGTATGCTCTCCTGGTACTGAACACTCAAAAACTGGTAGTTTTTGAAGCAGTTTTTCGGTGGCTTTCGAGCAAAGTTGCTGTACTAGGTGCTACCTCTTCCGTGGTATGCTCTCCTAGTACTATTCATTCGAAAACTGGTAGTTTTTGAAGCAGTTTTTTCGGTGGTTTTCGAGCAAAATTGTTGTACTAGGTGCTACCTCTTCCGTGGTATGCTTTTCTGGTACTATACATTCGAAAACTGGTAGTTTTTGAAGCAGTTTTTTCGGTGGTTTTCGAGCCAAATTGTTGTACTAGGTGCTACTTCTTCCGTGGTAATGCTCTTCTGGTACTATACATTCGAAAACTGGTAGTTTTTGAAGCAGTTTTTCGGTGGTTTTCGAGCCAAATTGCTGTACTAGGTGCTACTTCTTCCGTGGTATGCTCTTCTGGTACTATACATTCGAAAACTGGTAGTTTTTGAAGCAGATTAACGGTGGTTTTCGAGCAAAATTGTTTGTACTAGGTGCTACTTCTTCCGTGGGTATGCTCTCCTGGTACTGACTACTCGAAAACTGGTAGTTTTTGAAGCAGTTTTTCGGTGGTTTTCGAGCAAAATTGTTGTACTAGGTGCTACTTCTTCCGTGGTATGCTCTCCTGGTATTATACATTCGAAAACTGGTAGTTTTTGAAGCAGTTTTTTCGGTGGTTTTCGAGCAAAATTGTTTTTTTTAGGTGCTACTTCTTCCGTGGTATGCTCTCCTGGTACTGAACACTCAAAAACTGGTAGTTTTTGAAGCAGTTTTTCGGTGGTTTTCGAGCCAAATTGCTGTACTAGGTGCTACCTCTTCCGTGATATGCTCTTCTGGTATTATACATTCGAAAACTGGTAGTTTTTGAAGCAGTTTTTCGGTGGTTTTCGAGCAAAATTGCTGTACTAGGTGCTTTTTCTTCCGTGGTATGCTCTTTTGGTACTGAACACTCGAAAACTGGTAGTTTTTGAAGCAGTTTTTTGGTGGTTTTCGAGCAAAATTGCTGTACTAGGTGCTACTTCTTCCGTGGTATGCTCTTCTGGTACTATACATTCAAAAACAGGTTGTTTTTGAAGCAGTTTTTCGGTGGTTTTCGAGCAAAATTGCTGTACTAGGTGCTACTTCTTCCGTGGTATGCTCTTCTGTTACTGAACACTCGAAAACTGGTAGTTTTTGAAGCAGTTTTTCGGTGGTTTTCGAGCAAAATTGCTGCATGAGGTGATACTTCTTCCGTGGTATGCTCTTCTGGTACTATACATTCAAAAACAGGTTGTTTTTGAAGCAGTTTTTCGGTGGTTTTCGAGCAAAATAGCTGTACTAAGTGCTACTTCTTCCGTGGTATGCTCTTCTGGTACTATACATTCAAAAACTGGTAGTTTTTGAAGCAGTTTTTCGGTGGTTTTCGAGCAAAATTGCTGTACTAGGTGCTACTTCTTCCGTGGTATGCTCTTCTGGTACTATACATTCGAAAACTGGTAGTTTTTGAAGCAGTTTTTCGGTGGCTTTCGAGCAAAATTGCTGTACTAGGTGCTACTTCTTCCATGGTATGCTCTTTTGGTACTGAACACTCGAAAACTGGTAGTTTTTGATGCAGTTTTTCGGTCGTTTTCGAGCAAAATTGCTGTACTAGGTGCTACCTCTTCCGTGGTTTGCTGTTCTGGTACTAAACATTCGAAAACTGGTAGTTTTTGAAGCAGTTTTTCGGTGGTTTTCGAGCAAAATTGCTGTACTAGGTGCTACCTCTTCCGTGGTATGCTTTTCTGGTACTATACATTCGAAAACTGGTAGTTTTTGAAGCAGTTTTTCGGTGGTTTTCGAGCCACATTGCTGTACTAGGTGCTACTTCTTCCGTGGTATGCTCTCCTGGTACTATACATTCGAAAACTGGTAGTTTTTGAAGCAGTTTTTCGGTGGTTTTCGAGCGAAATTGTTGTACTAGGTGCTACTTCTTCCGTGGTATGCTCGTTTGGTACTGAACACTCGAAAACTGGTAGTTTTTTAAGCAGATTTCCGGTGGTTTTCGAGCAAAATTGCTGTACTAGGTGCTACTTCTTCCGTGGTATGCTCTTTTGGTACTATACATTCGAAAACTGGTAGTTTTTGAAGCAGTTTTTCGGTGGTTTTCGAGCAAAATTGTTTTACTAGGTGCTACTTCTTCCGTGGTATGCTCTCCTGGTACTGAACACTCAAAAACTGGTAGTTTTTGAAGCAGTTTTTTCGGTGGTTTTCGAGCCAAATTGCTGTACTAGGTGCTACTTCTTCCGTGGTATGCTCTTCTGGTACTATACATTCGAAAACTGGTAGTTTTTGAAGCAGTTTTTCGGTGGTTTTCGAGCAAAATTGCTGTACTAGGTGCCACCTCTTCCGTGGTATGCTCTCTTAGTACTATACATTCGAAAACTGGTAGTTTTTGAAGCAGATTTTCGGTGGTTTTCGAGCAAAATTGCTGTACTAGGTGCTACCTCTTCCGTGATATGCTCTTCTGGTATTATACATTCGAAAACTGGTAGTTTTTGAAGCAGTTTTTCGGTGGTTTTCGAGCAAAATTGCTGTACTAGGTGCTACTTCTTCCGTGGTATGCTCTTTTGGTACTGAACACTCGAAAACTGGTAGTTTTTGAAGCAGTTTTTTGGTGGTTTTCGAGCAAAATTGCTGTACTAGGTGCTACTTCTTCCGTGGTATGCTCTTCTGGTACTATACATTCCAAAACTGGTAGTTTTTGAAGCAGTTTTTCGATGGTTTTCGAGCAAAATTGTTGTACTAGGTGCTACCTCTTCCGTGGTATGCTCTTCTGGTAATGAACACTCCAAAACTGGTAGTTTTGAAGCAGCTTTTCGGTGGTTTTCGAGCCAAATTGCTGTACTAGGTGCTACCTCTTCCGTGGTATTCTCTCCTGGTACTATACATTCGAAAACTGGTAGTTTTTGAAGCAGTTTTTCGGTGGTTTTCGAGCAAAATTGCCGTACTAGGTGCTACTTCTTCCGTGGTATGCTCTCTTGGTACTATACATTCGAAAACTGGTAGTTTTGAAGCAGGTTTGCGGTGGTTTTCGAGCAAAATTGCTGTACTAGGTGCTACTTCTTCCGTGGTATGCTCTTCTGTTACTGAACACTCGAAAACTGGTAGTTTTTGAAGCAGTTTTTCGGTGGTTTTCGAGCAAAATTGCTGCATGAGGTGATACTTCTTCCGTTATATGCTCTTCTGGTACTATACATACGAAAACTGGTAGTTTTTGAAGCAGTTTTTCGGTGGTTTTCGAGCATAATTGCTGTACTAGGTGCTACCTCTTCCGTGGTAATGGTCTCCTGGTACTGAACACTCGAAAACTGTTAGTTTTTGAAGCAGTTTTTCGGTGGCTTTCGAGCAAAATTGCTGTACTAGGTGCTACTTCTTCCGTGGTATGCTCTTCTGGTACTATACATTCGAAAACTGGTAGTTTTTGAAGTAGGTTTTCGGTGTTTTCGAGCTACATTGCTTTACTAGGTGCTACCTCTTCCGTGGTATGGTCTCCTGGTACTGAACATTAGAAAACTGGTAGTTTTTGAAGCAGTTTTTCGGTGGTTTTCGAGCAAAATTGCTGTACTAGGTGCTACTTCTTCCGTGATATACTCTCCTGGTACTATTCATTCGAAAACTGGTAGTTTTTGAAGCAGATTTTCGGTGTTTTTCGAGCCAAATTGTTGTACTAGGTGCTACTTCTTCCGTAGTATGCTCTTCTGGTACTATACATTCGAAAACTGGTAGTTTTTGAAGCAGTTTTTCGATGGTTTTCGAGCAAAATTGTTGTACTAGCTGCTACCTCTTCCGTGGTATGCTCTTCTGGTAATGAACACTCCAAAACTGGTAGTTTTGAAGCAGCTTTTCGGTGGTTTTCGAGCCAAATTGCTGTACTAGGTGCTACCTCTTCCGTGGTATTCTCTCCTGGTACTATACATTCGAAAACTGGTAGTTTTTGAAGCAGTTTTTCGGTGGTTTTCGAGCAAAATTGCCGTACTAGGTGCTACTTCTTCCGTGGTATGCTCTCTTGGTACTATACATTCGAAAACTGGTAGTTTTGAAGCAGGTTTTCGGTGGTTTTCGAGCAAAATTGCTGTACTAGGTGCTACCTCTTCCGTGGTATGCTCTCCTGGTACTGAACACTCGAAAACTGGTAGTTTTTGAAGCAGTTTTTCGGTGGTTTTCGAGCAAAATTGCTGCATGAGGTGATACTTCTTCCGTTATATGCTCTTCTGGTACTATACATACGAAAACTGGTAGTTTTTGAAGCAGTTTTTCGGTGGTTTTCGAGCATAATTGCTGTACTAGGTGCTACCTCTTCCGTGGTATGGTCTCCTGGTACTGAACACTCGAAAACTGGTAGTTTTTGAAGCAGTTTTTCGGTGGTTTTCGAGCCAAATTGTTGTACTAGGTGCTACTTCTTCCGTGGTATGCTCTTCTGGTACTATACATTCGAAAACTGGTAGTTTTTGAAGCAGCTTTTCGGTGGTTTTCGAGCAAAATTGTTGTACTAGGTGCTACTTCTTCCATGGTATGCTCTTGAGGTATTATACATACGAAAACTGGTAGTTTTTGAAGCAGTTTTTCGGTGGTTTTCGAGCAAAATTGTTGTACTAGGTGCTACTTCTTCCGTGGTATGCTCTTTTGGTACTATACATTCCAAAACTGGTAGTTTTTGAAGCAGTTTTCCGGTGGTTTTCGAGCAAAATTGCTGTACTAGGTGCTACTTCTTCCGTGGTATGGTCTCCTGGTACTGAACACTCGAAAACTGGTAGTTTTTGAAGCAGTTTTTCGGTGGTTTTCGAGCCAAATTGTTGTACTAGGTGCTACTTCTTCCGTGGTATGCTCTTCTGGTACTATACATTCGAAAACTGGTAGTTTTTGAAGCAGCTTTTCGGTGGTTTTCGAGCGAAATTGTTGTACTAGGTGCTACTTCTTCCGTGGTATGCTCTCCTGGTACTATACATTCGAAAACTGGTAGTTTTTGAAGCAGTTTTTCGGTGGTTTTCGAGCAAAATTGCTGTACTAGGTGCTACTTCTTCCGTGGTATGCTCTTTTGGTACTATACATTCCAAAACTGGTAGTTTTTGAAGCAGTTTTCCGGTGGTTTTCGAGCAAAATTGCTCTATTAGGTGCTACCTCTTCCGTGGTATGCTCTCCTGGTACTATACATTCGAAAACTGGTAGTTTTTGAAGCAGTTTTTCGGTGGTTTTCGAGCCAAATTGCTGTACTAGGTGCTAGTTCTTCCGTGGTATGCTCTCCTGGTACTGAACACTCAAAAACTGGTAGTTTTTGAAGCAGTTTTTCGGTGGCTTTCGAGCAAAGTTGCTGTACTAGGTGCTACCTCTTCCGTGGTATGCTCTCCTAGTACAATTCATTCGAAAACTGGTAGTTTTTGAAGCAGTTTTTCGGTGGTTTTCGAGCAAAATTGTTGTACTAGGTGCTACCTCTTCCGTGGTATGCTTTTCTGGTACTATACATTCGAAAACTGGTAGTTTTTGAAGCAGTTTTTCGGTGGTTTTCGAGCCAAATTGTTGTACTAGGTGCTACTTCTTCCGTGGTAATGCTCTTCTGGTACTATACATTCGAAAACTGGTAGTTTTTGAAGCAGTTTTTCGGTGGTTTTCGAGCCAAATTGCTGTACTAGGTGCTACTTCTTCCGTGGTATGCTCTTCTGGTACTATACATTCGAAAACTGGTAGTTTTTGAAGCAGATTAACGGTGGTTTTCGAGCAAAATTGTTGTACTAGGTGCTACTTCTTCCGTGGTATGCTCTCCTGGTACTGACTACTCGAAAACTGGTAGTTTTTGAAGCAGTTTTTTCGGTGGTTTTCGAGCAAAATTGTTGTACTAGGTGCTACTTCTTCCGTGGTATGCTCTCCTGGTATTATACATTCGAAAACTGGTAGTTTTTGAAGCAGTTTTTCGGTGGTTTTCGAGCAAAATTGTTTTTTTAGGTGCTACTTCTTCCGTGGTATGCTCTCCTGGTACTGAACACTCAAAAACTGGTAGTTTTTGAAGCAGTTTTTCGGTGGTTTTCGAGCCAAATTGCTGTACTAGGTGCTACTTCTTCCGTGGTATGCTCTTCTGGTACTATACATTCGAAAACTGGTAGTTTTTGAAGCAGTTTTTCGGTGGCTTTCGAGCAAAATTGCTGTACTAGGTGCTACTTCTTCCATGGTATGCTCTCTTGGTACTATACATTCGAAAACTGGTAGTTTTTTAAGCAGTTTTTCAGTGGTTTTCGAGCAAAATTGTTGTACTAGGTGCTACCTCTTCCGTGGTATGCTCTCCTGGTACTGAACATTCTAAAACTGGTAGTTTTTGAAGCAGGTTTTCGGTGGTTTTCGAGCAAAATTGCTGTACTAGGTGCTACTTCTTCCGTGGTATGCTCTTCTGGTACTATACATTCAAAAACAGGTTGTTTTTGAAGCAGTTTTTCGGTGGTTTTCGAGCAAAATAGCTGTACTAAGTGCTACTTCTTCCGTGGTATGCTCTTCTGGTACTATACATTCAAAAACTGGTAGTTTTTGAAGCAGTTTTTCGGTGGTTTTCGAGCAAAATTGCTGTACTAGGTGCTACTTCTTCCGTGGTATGCTCTTCTGGTACTATACATTCGAAAACTGGTAGTTTTTGAAGCAGTTTTTCGGTGGCTTTCGAGCAAAATTGCTGTACTAGGTGCTACTTCTTCCATGGTATGCTCTTTTGGTACTGAACACTCGAAAACTGGTAGTTTTTGATGCAGTTTTTCGGTGGTTTTCGAGCAAAATTGCTGTACTAGGTGCTACTTCTTCCGTGGTTTGCTGTTCTGGTACTAAACATTCGAAAACTGGTAGTTTTTGAAGCAGTTTTTCGGTGGTTTTCGAGCAAAATTGCTGTACTAGGTGCTACCTCTTCCGTGGTATGCTCTTCTGGTACTATACATTCGAAAACTGGTAGTTTTTGAAGCAGTTTTTCGGTGGTTTTCGAGCCACATTGCTGTACTAGGTGCTACTTCTTCCGTGGTATGCTCTCCTGGTACTATACATTCGAAAACTGGTAGTTTTTGAAGCAGTTTTTCGGTGGTTTTCGAGCGAAATTGTTGTACTAGGTGCTACTTCTTCCGTGGTATGCTCGTTTGGTATTGAACACTCGAAAACTGGTAGTTTTTTAAGCAGATTTCCGGTGGTTTTCGAGGAAAATTGCTGTACTAGGTGCTACTTCTTCCGTGGTATGCTCTTTTGGTACTATACATTCGAAAACTGGTAGTTTTTGAAGCAGTTTTTCGGTGGTTTTCGAGCAAAATTGTTTTACTAGGTGCTACTTCTTCCGTGGTATGCTCTCCTGGTACTGAACACTCAAAAACTGGTAGTTTTTGAAGCAGTTTTTCGGTGGTTTTCGAGCAAAATTGCTGTACTAGGTGCTACTTCTTCCGTGGTATGCTCTTCTGGTACTGAACACTCGAAAACTGGTAGTTTTTGAAGCAGTTTTTCGGTGGTTTTCGAGCCAAATTGCTGTACTAGGTGCTACCTCTTCCGTGGTATGCTCTCTTAGTACTATACATTCGAAAACTGGTAGTTTTTGAAGCAGATTTTCGGTGGTTTTCGAGCAAAAATTGCTGTACTAGGTGCTACCTCTTCCGTGGTATGCTCTTCTGGTATTATACATTCGAAAACTGGTAGTTTTTGAAGCAGTTTTTCGGTGGTTTTCGAGCAAAATTGCTGTACTAGGTGCTACTTCTTCCGTGGTATGCTCTTTTGGTACTGAACACTCGAAAACTGGTAGTTTTTGAAGCAGTTCATTGGTGGTTTTCGAGCAAAATTGCTGTACTAGGTGCTACTTCTTCCGTGGTATGCTCTTCTGGTACTATACATTCCAAAACTGGTAGTTTTTGAAGCAGTTTTTTCGATGGTTTTCGAGCAAAATTGTTGTACTAGGTGCTACCTCTTCCGTGGTATGCTCTTCTGGTAATGAACACTCCAAAACTGGTAGTTTTGAAGCAGCTTTTCGGTGGTTTTCGAGCCAAATTGCTGTACTAGGTGCTACCTCTTCCTTGGTATTCTCTCCTGGTACTATACATTCGAAAACTGGTAGTTTTTGAAGCAGTTTTTTCGGTGGTTTTCGAGCCAAATTGCCGTACTAGGTGCTACTTCTTCCGTGGTATGCTCTCTTGGTACTATACATTCGAAAACTGGTAGTTTTGAAGCAGGTTTTCGGTGGTTTTCGAGCAAAATTGCTGTACTAGGTGCTACTTCTTCCGTGGTATGCTCTTCTGTTACTGAACACTCGAAAACTGGTAGTTTTTGAAGCAGTTTTTCGGTGGTTTTCGAGCAAAATTGCTGCATGAGGTGATACTTCTTCCGTTATATGCTCTTCTGGTACTATACATAAGAAAACTGGTAGTTTTTGAAGCAGTTTTTCGGTGGTTTTCGAGCATAATTGCTGTACTAGGTGCTACCTCTTCCGTGGTATGGTCTCCTGGTACTGAACACTCGAAAACTGTTAGTTTTTGAAGCAGTTTTTCGGTGGTTTTCGAGCAAAATTGCTGTACTAGGTGCTACTTCTTCCGTGGTATGCTCTTCTGGTACTATACATTCGAAAACTGGTAGTTTTTGAAGTAGGTTTTCGGTGTTTTCGAGCTACATTGCATTACTAGGTGCTACCTCTTCCGTGGTATGGTCTCCTGGTACTGAACACTCGAAAACTGGTAGTTTTTGAAGCAGCTTTTCGGTGGTTTTCGAGCCAAATTGTTGTACTAGGTGCTACTTCTTCCGTGGTATGCTCTCCTGGTACTATACATTCGAAAACTGGTAGTTTTTGAAGCAGTTTTTCGGTGGTTTTCGAGCCAAATTGCTGTACTAGGTGCTACTTCTTCCGTGGTATGCTCTTCTGGTACTATACATTCAAAAACTGGTAGTTTTTGAAGCAGTT